>NC_142475.1:41925000-42228030 GCF_049115385.1 Moschus berezovskii
AATGTAGCAAAATAATGTAGATAGCTATCACAGACATGCCTAGACATCCGGAGTGGTTTTGAAATCACTCCGAGCATTCATCACAAATCTAAAATTCGTATCAGTAAGCTGCATATTTTTTTCATTCCTGTTTTCTGAAAATGGATATAATATACATAGAAGCTTTAAAACCCCCTTTACTCTAATAGAAATGTAAATGGCTTTCATAGACGACAGCGGGAATAAAAGGACAACACAAATAACTTGTAATTTAAAATTTACCTTTTACTTTATCAGGCAGTGAGTAGAAGTAGGGGGTGGGGGGAAGAGGTGGGGGACGGGTATAAGGAGGGAGACCAACCATAAAGGAACCTTAAAATTAGAAATATTACAGTCACAGGCGGCACGGACCAAACTCTTCTCTGGTTTTCATTTTGCCGGTAAATCAGCTTACTACAAATCTTCCTTGTGTGAAAGCTCTCAGCAGGTATCTGGCTGGCCCTGATTAAGCACCAATCACAATTCTCTCCCACACTTCGGTCACCTCAATGGGCACCAGAACAGAAATTAATATTTACTGCAACCGGTCCTACCATCCTAGGGGACAATCGTATTCACTCCGCTTTTTTTATTTTTTTCCCCACTGCAATAGGTAATGAACACCGTTCCAGATACCATTTTGATGTTATCAATCCTGGTTAGTTGCCCATCTTTCAACCACAGCCTCAATCAACATCTCCCTTGGCTTAACAAATCATATGCAAGCACATCTGATGAAAATACTTCCATCATTTTTTTTTTTTCCCAGGCAAGCATCTTAGACTGTAAACTCCCTTTGTTGAGACCAAGAAGCACTTGGTCTCATAAAAGCCGTTATCAATTTTGGGTAGCAGGGGAAGGTACCAGGAGAAAGGTAGGCAAACATTGGTAAAACTGCATTCCCCTTCTCTGTGTGTGTGTGTATGTGTATGCCCACTTGTGTGTGTACCTGCAAATCTCAGCTACTGGCATAGCAGCCTGATTAGGGCTGACATGTCCCTGAATCCCTGCATATCTCTCCATTTGTAGAATGATGGCACTGTACACAAGAGCTGAGTGGTCTGAAAGTTTAGTGCTTCTTTTCAATCTGCAGCATAGGCACTGCCTTGATTGTATCAAAAAGGTAAGCCATCTTCTTTCAAACCTCAAAACTGAAGGGACCCAGAACTTCAAGGCAAATAGCCCTCTCACATAGATGTATCAATCCTTTCAGGTATGCTGATGATTTCTGAAATGAGGAAGGCAGACATGACTACATGCATGCTTGCATGCTAAGTCACTTTGGTCATGTCCAACTCTTTGTGACCCTATGGACTGTAGCCGGCCAGGCTCCTCTGACATGGCTATATTGCATTAGTTATTATACTGGGGAGGCCGGACACACAGTGATTCACTATGGATTTCCCTCCCACCCGTATAGTCTAGACTTCACAGGGGCAGAGAAGTAAGAAGGAAACAAAACCCTGGGCTCACCAATATTACTAAGCATTTTAGAAATTCCTTTTTAAAACTTCTAGAAGAAAGACATCATTGGAGGTCAGTGGCAAATTAAGTATGAAGAATAACTTCTTAATACTCTCTTTACTGTAATCAAATTTCATCTTGCCAGCTAAATCAGAGAGGAAGTGATCAGTTTCAAATACATCAAAAGAGCTGCACAGATTGAAAATGAAATCAAAATTCATTTTGGTATCTAAGATGGTTAAAATGACATTCTAATTGCACAGGAATCAAACATCACAAAGCATGGTGTGTAATTTTAATTACTGAGGCGCTCCAGGTTAATTATCCTCATGGCATGCATGCAGCTTTTAAAACCCTCTGAAATAATCTGATAAATCACCATAAGCATGAAAACCTAAAAATTCTCTAATTAGTCCACAAACATTCATATTTACCTTTGCATTTACCAAATCTGCACCATGTATAAACACTGAAGGTAGCCAAAATGTCTAAAATCAAGTCCCATGCCAGACTAAAAGAAATGAGGAAGGCAGGGAGAAACTGGAGGTTTGAAGGGGGAGCAAGGTGGTAACACTAAACTAATGATCCTAGATAAAAATATCAAGTTCCAGGACTCAAAGTAGCTTTTTTTTTTCTTTCTCTCCTATGATGACTTAGGCAGATATGTGGAAGATTATTCACCTTAATTACAAGAGTGAGAAAAGTTCTCAAACACTTAACAGAATTATAAAGGAGTTTCTGAGCTATTCTTATTTAATTTCTGTTTTACCTATACCCTACCTACAACAGTTCTCAGCTGACAAAAACACTTACTAAAATTATGACACACATGCTAAATGCACCTCAAATGAGTCGTATGTAACACATAGTTAATAATTTTGGCCAGATGCCAAATGGATACTGCAATGTCTCATCAGTGTCTCTCTACATGAAGCATTAATAGATCCTACCTTTTTATTTTATCTTCATAGGATCAGGAGTAACTATCAAAAATGACTTTATTGATATGAGACAAAAATTATGAAAACTATACTACAGAATCCATCACAGAACAAAGCCATGTGGTAGGAATATTCTGTTACAGCACTCCCACATAACATTACACAAAAATGCTTATCAAGTTCTTCTCATAAACAACACATTAATCAGAAACTAGTAAGTCTTCTCTACAATCAAAATAGTAAATATCCTCTACAAATTTACATTTCATTCCAAAAGCAACAGTAACAAAACTATCTGAATTGACACAGCTAGTGGTAGATGCCCTGATTTTTACGTTTGTAGCTATATACTATGACCATGGTGGTGTTTACCAGCACATTTTGATGGAATCACTTTAGTTTGTGCAGTTAAAAAGTTATTGAATCAATATGTACCATGACACTAGAGATGATGCTAAGTGATTTCACTGTCACCAGCGTCAGACAAGATCTTTCTTTTAACAACGTGACCTATTTAGGACACTTACACTGAAGTTTATAAGTCCCAGTTAAAAGACCACAAAGACAACCATCTAACTTATACCAGAGTATTCATTCCAAAATAACTTTATAACAAGTAAACTCACTATAAAAGTTGCTTCACCTGTTAAACTGTTTTCTATTTAGTCTTCACCAATTACTATTCTCTACTACCAAACATTCTATTTAAAAAAAAAAAAGTCACCCAACTCCTCAAGAAATGTCAACGAGAAAACCTGATACAATTTTAATGCTAAATTCAGAACAATACATACTAGCTGGTCTGCTTAGAATACATGTACGCAGTTTCGGGTATTCTCAGCAATTCACAAGATCAGTGACTTTGATCATGTAAATCCCTTTTTTGGAACTAATGGACAACATGCAGAAAGGAACTTTTATGGCTCATTCTGCCTTACTGTTGTCCTGCAGTCACTTCTGCCTAAACTCTGCTCTGCTAAATGACCAAACCCACCTATGAGGAGCCTGGCTAATGAAAGAGGGTGCTTTGTGAACAATAGACAAATTCCTTTGCATTCAGAAGGCAGGGCTCCCATTAGGACCCAAAATCAGAGAGGCCAGTTTTACCTCTGTTTTTTAATTGAGATTGTCCCAGCCCTCCTTGGTGACACAGTGAGACAGTGTTTGTGAAATGATTAAAAAGAACGTGATCTGATCAAGAGGACAGAATAATGGGAAAGGAATGCTAGGTTAGCCACTCGGCAAAGTGCTGGGAAAGAAGACAGACCACTGTGCCCTTTGGCCTATTGTTTTTATTCTCATCCACTCTTTGCCATGTCGTGATACTGTGAGTCTTTATTTTGAACGGGTTAAAAGTTGGTCACGGAAAAGGGAATTCGGTAACAAGTCACAAATCCTAAAAATGTACATATATATATAAAATAAATAAAAATCCTTGAATTATATCAAGTTTCCAAAAGGTCATCACTGTCTCTGCTGTGGCCTTTTCCCCATTCCAAATCCTCTATCAATATGTCATAGTGAGTTAGCCAAAGACAAAAGAGAGGCGCAGTGTGAAAACGGCACATATATCTAATGCTGACAAAGCAATGAATAGACCTTCACAAGTATAATTATACTTGTTTATTTGTTGCCACGTACAGAGAACTGATGAAAAAAATCCATCAAAGTGGTATTATGCAGACACCAAGAGCCTCTTTTCTTCGCTCGCTAAAGCCACATTGAAGCTTAAATTCCTTATTGTTAAATTCAGAAGAAAGAAAAAAGATTTTTGGCTGGATTTTTTTCTTTTTTGCATCATTTGCTGACAGATCTTTTGTGTCTTGGGCTGTATTAGCTCACACTGCTACCTCATTTTTGGAATTCATAATTACAAACTACTGTACAGAAGCTTTTAGAAGGGTGTGGTGTGCTGACCAAGATGAGAGAGTAGTGAAATTGGCCTTTTCTCACAGTCTGCCTTTTGATATATCAAAAATACAGGTAAAGTACCCGTGTAGAAGCATCAGTTACATCAGAATGCATCTTTGATCTCAGTCTTTTAAGTCAGTTGCTGGTGCTTTTCTTTACTCAGCTTTCCCTGCAATTTGCTTATTTTTGGATCTGTTTAGTATTTCATAAAAGACTGCGTAACTTCTTTCCCATTTCAGTATTAAGGACATTAGCAAGAAGGGGGGCAAATGCAAGGATGTCAAAGGATTGAAAATATTAAGTGAAAAGATTTCAAACCCAACTCTTAAGGGACCATTATGTTCCAATAGACACTAAATCACATAACTTAACAAAAGCACATTTTTAGAGGTGGGGGCGGGGCAAATAAGCTTTTTTTGTTATTGTTTTTTCTTGCAGGATAGAAATATATCAAAGTAAAAGCAATCTGCATAGTTAATGTTTGTGAGCTTTACAATTTAAACCAGAAAAGCTGTAATTTTTCTTTGCGGGCAATCTGGAAACACTCTGGAGTTAATTACAGCTGATTCGGAGTGAACCACACAAACAAAGACCAGTCTGTGTCCAGACAATTATACTGCATTAACCAGCTTAGAGCTTCCTGCTGATGTTTCAGGGCTCTTCTGTTACACACTTCTACCTTCCCAGCACGAGAGAAAATGCTTCTGCAAGAAGGAATTAATGAACAGAACTGCAAAAGAATGTGTGATGACCTCTCCTGACACGGCAAAAACTTTCCACCCATGTCACGACAAAGGGGAGAAGGTAATTAAGTTTGAATGGAAGGATGTAACCAAATATAGTAAGCACCTAAGCCAGGCAGAGTTTTAAAGAGGGAAAGTTGACAAAGACACACATGAGTGTGTAAGTCAGTGAAGTCCCTGTTATCCTTTCTTCTCATTAAAACCTAAATTGGCTATTCAACACAGATTTATTTCCTTCTCATAAACAGGACTCTTAGAATTGATATTTCTGTCTCTTGTTTTTTCTTTTTCTTTCTCTTCCTATCTTCCCTGCCTCATCTTCCCTCATTCTTTCTCTCATCTCTAAACCTCTATGGTCTTTATATGACAATCACAAATCACTAAACACATGTGTTGGAGAACTAAAGGGGAAAAGTACCCCTAGCCAATGGTTCTGATAGTTCTTAATTTGATTAGTTGTGGGAAATAGGAATTTTCCTCAGTTTTCTTCATGACTTTAATCAAACTCCAGCTACTTTCCTTAGAGAGAAATCAATAATCTCTCCTTAACCAAATTACACCATTATATGACTCATTTTATTTGTTTGCTTCAGGAAAATTTCATAATCAGTGAGCAAGATGGACCTAATACTTTAGCTATCCTCTGTAAACAAACTTTGGTCCTTTTAACCAATCTAGTTGATTTCTAATTTTCTTATTCATTCTAATTGAAAATGAATAGTTAGCATTGGTGTGAGACAAGGACATGAACTGTAATTATGTTCAGTGCCTCTCTCTGATTCTTCTTTGATACTGTTTTGCTAGTATTCCAGCTGACATTGGGGCTTTGTAGTGATTGCTTCATTAAAGGGTAAGGATGTCCTAATCAGCTAAAGCGTTACTAGAAAGCTGGTGTTTGCCAATACTGTGAGAATATACTGACTTTTCCTTTTGCTTTCTTTATAGAAGAGAAAGGTACCTCTGAATGCCATCACCCAGCCATATACTTAAGTATTAATTATCATCCCTTTGTCTTATCTATGCAAAGCTGCATTATAGTTAAATGACTCTATGAGCCTTTTAATTTTTCTTTCCCAAATAAATATTAATCTACAAATCAATCAATCAGTGTCATATTAAAACACATATAAATATACTCTCTGGAAATACTAAAAGGTTATGTAAATTATAATCAGTTTTACAAAGCATCTCAATAATGGACAGAAAATTTTCCCCTCTCAAGTCTCTAGTCCTCAATCCCAACTATAATTGAAATTTCAAAGTAAATAAAACTTTGAAATGGAAAGTTTAAACATGGAACCGTTTAGTTTTCCTTGGGAAAACATGTACTGGAAAAATTAGTTTTAGAAATTTATAAATAATATTTGCCATGTTTTATATATGTTTATATTTCTAGTCTTTAAAATGTAATGGACTAATCTGTCTGGCATACACCCAGTTTAAGTGTTTAATTGATGATGCTTTTACGTGGTCACATAGGGACATTTAAAAATTTTATCTTATTGGTTTCATTAAGGTAATTATAACTATAGAATATCTAACTTCAGATTTACCAGACTAGTGAAAGCAATTCCACAATACATTTTTCTCATATACAATGTGAAGACAATATATCCTTACATATACATGCATTTTTTTCTTCTTTTTCTATTAAGATACAAAATTCATTATTAAATACTGACAACTAAATGTTTAAAGGAGAAAACAATTGCTTAGTTATTTGTATTTCATGATTCCCACCAATATGATCTCATAACCAACATAACATCAGTGTAGTAGTATAAGCACAATCTTTTTTTGAAAAATGTCATTCCTTGCAGGCTAAACCTACCATAATTATCTTCATAAAATTAATCACAAGTCAGGTATTCCAGCAAACATTCCTATTCCCTGAGTAGTGGTTTCAGTGATTTCACATGATTTCAAAATAGTTTTAATGAAGAAAGTTATATGCGTAATTTCTTAAATCACTACCAGTGCCTCTTACTATCTAAGACTCTTAATCTATCAAATACAAGTCTCTTTTTATACCCCATGTAGATATTTTAAATCATGTTATATTAAAAACCACATTAGTGCTAACATAATAGAGAACCTAAGTGGAATGCCAGGTTTCTTCTGGATGAAATATTGGCAAATTTATGTTTGATCACTCAGATTGGTTGTTTTATTTCTATTATGAAGAGCCTTTTGTTTGCTTTCTGTGTATGTGTGTGGGGTGTTTTTCTTCCTTTTTGGCCTGAAAGTTAATTTGACTGCTGTCCATAAGTGAAGTGAGCAATTCAGTAATTAACTTTTGTGTTTTAAATGTATGAACTTTAATTAGATTTCATTATAAACAAACAAACGTCAGCCATAATTATAAGCTCCTTGGTTTACCCACATATTATCCCTTTTCAAACAAACTTGATGTCAGACAAATTAAAATCAAGCAGCCAGCAATTTTGAGTTGAATTTTACATGATCTGCTGGTAACCTGATTACTTTAACTTCAATATCATTACAGGAAAAGTATTTCAGGAAAAATAATGACAAGAATTCCAACAGGAGACAAGCTTAATTGTATTGATTCAAAAGATGCATGTTCATAGGAACCATGTTGAAGGAATAATGTTATCTCAAATCTACAGTTTCTATTAAGATGAAATTGTCCATCATGAAAGAGGCAATTAAGATTAGTGTCTGCAGAACTAGAGATACTAAACTAACTAAATAATTATATGGGCCCAATTATCTTATACCTTAAGTAGCAAAATATCAGTATGGAGCAACTACAAGGCATGAGGTTTGCAGGTTTATTTACTGACTGGTGTATCTATTAGGACCAAGAACAAGTGGAGCTGTCAGGACATAATGAAGGTAAATGATTAGTTAGCACCAAGCCTGAACTCTTCTCCAATGCAATAAGAGTTAATTAAAGTTTACCACCAAACATCAACCAAAGCAGGATGTTGATCAGGTTTCAGCATTAAGTGCAAACAGACAATAGTTGGCAGCAATTAGTGCAGCTATCAAATGACATGCAATGATAATTATACATTTAAAACTGCTAAAGAGCTGGGGGAAAAAAAATAATCAGCCTCTTTGACGACAAATACTCAAAGGGCAGGAAACAGGTATCAGATTATTTCACTTTAACACTGTAAATCAATAGAATTAAACAAGAAAGGGTTGTATGGGTACATTATCTGAAAGAGAACAGTTCACTGAATCCAAAATGAAATAAATCTGCTAGTACTGGCCTATCGAAGATAAGAACTTCTGTAGCTAGAGAAAATCAGTTACTTTTCAATTAAAGTTTCAGAGTGAAGTCTGTGTAAAGAAAGTTTAGCCTCTGTAGGTTTTCTGTCGACCCTACAATGCAACAAGTATTTCACCATAATTACTGTTATTTAAATTTTTAACTTTCGCTCTTAAGGTACTGTCAAAAGTATTCTATGCATGAATATTATCTTTAAATGTGAGGGTCAAAATTATTTAAATACAGCTAAATTTAAAACAAAGCCAAGGGGGAGGGAGGCCCAAGCAGAGGGGGATATATATATATATAAATATAATTATGACTGATTCACATTAATTTACAACAGAGACCACCACAACATTGTAAAGCAATTACCCGCCAATTAAAAAAAAACTGAAAAAAAAGAAAAAGTCATATATACATATTTAGTGAACATTATGGCAGATCTTCCCTTGATGCCATTCAAATCTACCACTTCAATCTTGCCGCATTCAATGAGACTGCATAAAACACATACCTAAAAATACTTTTAATAAACCACCTCATTCTTTACCGTAGTTTCTGGCCTGCAGCCTAGAGCATGTCTCCAGAATTATGCCCATCCTCATGACCCCCACCTCTCCATTTTCCCAACTAATTCTGTTATGCTAAGGATTTGTACACAGTGTTGGCTAATCCCAGTATTTCCCTGGAGCTAAATCTAAGCCATGGCCAACTCCCAGCACAAAAATGTCTTTCTCCCAAAGCCCTTTCGCCCCCTTCAGCACTCATACACTCATTGGTCCTGACATTTTCACTTCAGCCATGACAAATGAGCTGATGACTCTGATGTGACTGCACGGGAGGAAGGCTTTATCTAAAGATATATCATTAACTCTCATCACCATCTCCTAATATGGCTCTTCTGGGTTAATGTGTTGTGAAAATTTGAGGAAATTTTTGTGTAAATATATGCGCTTCAAGGAGTAAGAGATCAACTTCATCAAAAGGAGGAAAAGGGAAGCCAGAGTGGACAGGATCAGGGAAGGGGAAAAAAAAAAAAAAAAGACTAGCATGTTGCTCTGAGGATTTAAGTAACCCGACTCAACCTCTGCCCTAGCAAACCAGCCAGTGGACTGTCTCTTAAAGGCCCCTTCCCCTCCCATGGGCAGCTGGAGCATGATCTGTGAAGTGGCACCAAAAAAATAAATAAATAAATGAAGCTTCTCAGATAAAAACGGCTAATCAATCCACAAGCCCATTTCTTTGTTTCTATCCCCGTGTAGGGTGGATTTTACTCTCGAATCTTTAATTCCCTACATTATTAAATCTCTCTAAATTCATTTTAATGGAGAAAGGGATTGTCAAAACCCATTTCCCTCCGAGGTCATTGTCTTCTTCAATTAGAAAGAAGCAGTCTTTTTCTGACCATTATTCAATGTGAAACTCTTCAAGCTTTTAAAAGAGGGGAAAAGGAAGCTTTTCCATTGAGCCTGAATGCCACAACCTTTAGGTTAAGTTAGAACCCAAGTTCCAGTTACACAAGTCTTGTTATGTATACTATGGCATTTACAGAGTCGATGCTTGTTATAACCTCTTCTCTCAATTCAGCGGAAGACACACAGCCAATCAGAGTCGACTATGGTATAACAGACCTTGGGAAAGGAGGTCAGGCTTTGAGGTAAAGTACTATTCACTATTGGACCATGCAAGGAGCTCTTTATTCCAGTGCTTATTGGCATCAGTCCCCCTTACTAGAGCAAGAACAAAGCCAAGTGCTCGTGTGAGGTTTATGAATAAATCAGAGGTGAGCCACTTTAAGTGCTGCCCATGATTTCCTTGTTGACAGTGAGCACTTAAACAGGCTTCTAGGACCAGCAACTTCTGGCAAACCACAACAATTCCTAATCTGCACCCTGCCTCATTTCAAGAATGAAATGGCCCAGCCCATTTTTCCTGCAAGTTGTCACCTTTCAGGCAATTCTTTTCCTATCTCAAGTAGTTAAGCTTTCCAATCACAGGGCAGTCAGCTGGCCCTGTGGTCATCGTAGAAACTGGACCAACTGAAAATCTTCCTTTGCTTGGAAGAACTCCACAAATAAAAATATCTCCAGCATCACAGAAGTTATTCTCAATTTTATAGAATCTCTGGATATGGGAGGACTTGAGCCAACTGAGGTAAAACATGTTCAACGATTTGCTAAAGGGAGTGCACACACACTCACAAACACATTGGATTCTCATTGGCTGTGCCCTGTAGCTGTGTGATGTTTCCCAGAAACTTCTCTGAGCTGTAGTTTCATTATGGGTTAAACAAGGGGATTGTACTGTATGCCTTCTGACTGCAACAATCTATGGTTCCAATATAAAAACCCATTTAGATTATGCTGGAATATAGTTTTCCCTATGGAACTTTCCAAGACAGACCCAGATGTTTTTAAGGTTGCATTTTTTTTTTCAACAACTAGATTTCAAGAGGAGAGGCAGATTCCAGAAGTATAGTAAACTGAAGTATTCTACTTATGTTTGTAATTAACACTCATCTATTTTTTTCATGTATTATTGAAGATATTTACCAAGAATTTGCCAATAGTGTCCATCACTGTGAATACAGTGACTATACAGATATGGGTGCTGCCCTCATGAAGGCTGAAATTTATTTGAGAAGAAGCTTAAAAAAGCACATTCTGAAAAATGCTAAGATGATAATTATTTTCTTCCAATGAAATATATCCTTACTCTGTCAGTATTCAGTCAATGCTTAGCCCTAAATAAATGTGCTTCAAATGAACTGTCAAGTCCAGGGCCACTTATAAATAAGCAGAACACAGGCAAGGCACACACTTTTATTTTTAAGAAAAACTTGAGCAAAGATTGTTAACTAACTATTTATAAATGTCAAGCAAATTTCAAACTCAAATCTGGGAAATTGTTATCCAAAATACACTTATATTTCCCATAAAAATATAAACAATAATTTAAGTGTGTATCTTACATGTATCACAATGGGAAATTATTATGAATTTAAAAATCAAAAAGAAAAACCATAAGAGAAATATATTTTAGTTGAGGGTGAAAAATTGTGTTTATAAATTTATTAAACCTTATCATGAATCTTATCATCTTTGAACGTGGGTAGTCCTCCCCTGAGTCATTCATTCCTATGGAAAGATAAAGGACTGTGATCTTCTTCACGCGATGAGCCAAGAGAAGACTCATAACTTGGCTATAAAATCCCTACAAGAAAATGTAAGGGTTCTATAATATCCCTGGGTTATTAATAACTGGATGTTTTCTCTAGGTTGGTATAAATTTTGGTCAGCAGGGTACCAGGTAAACAGCATTTATTCTTGTTTCATGGCACATCAAAATATCATAACATCAAGTATATAGAAAGGGATTCTATGACACCTAATCTAGCTTTGGAAAAGCCTTTAATTCAAAGAGTTACAAACAGGAAGGGTCAACTTCAATTCTGAAATAAGCTTTGTAGTCTCTTCTATTATTGTATATAATGGACAGTCTCTAATCTTGAGTTCCGGCAGATAGACTAAGGCTTGAATTATTTAAACACTATTTCTGTTCTAATTTGCTTCTTATAAAAAGACCCCAGAAATGCATTGAAACCATCGAGAAGCCCCTCAGAACCAAAGCAACTTGTGACGAAAGAGGAGCAGATAATAAGGTGGAGGAATAGCTATCTAGATATCATCAAGGCATCGGACAACGAGAAAACATAAGAGACTACCCTTTGGCCCTACCCCTTAGGCATCCTTCTTGCCTAATCTCTATCTCCCTCCCTGTGGGGACACATGTATACCTATGGCTGATTCATGCCTATGTACAGTAAAAGCCATCACAATATTATAATTATCTTCCAATTTAAATAAATAAATTTTTTTAAACTAAAAAAAAAAAGAGAGAGGGTGGGGCATATCTACTCAAAAAGTCTGTGTAGATTTGCTATATCAAATACCCTTCAGGAGAGCATATAGTAAAACCAACTATTGAAAATAATGAAAACGGAAATATAAGGTGTTAACCCTGTATACATTCACTTCCTTTTATGTTCACAACACATTAGTTTTAGGTAAGCTCTCCAGCAACTCTGAAATACAAACGAGGTATATGAGGCTCAAAAAGATTAAATAACTTAGATAAGGTCATCTATAATAAGAATTTAACCCAAGGGTCTTATAGATCTAAAAAGACCTCTACTGGTCACAGAGTTATCAAAAAATGGAGTAGATTTTAAAATACCTAAGATTTAAGTTAAAATAAACAGTCTCATTTAAAAAGGAAAAAGGAATCCAAAGTAAACAGAATCAAAAGAATGTCTGGTTTTAAACTAAGTGTCATTCTTTCTGTACACTCTGCTGCCTCTAAAACATCACAGCATTGTCTTCATTTACTTTCCCTCCACAAAGGAGAAACCTCTTTCTTCTTCATGGTTATTAAAAATACACTTTAAGTCACTGAGATCATCAGTATTTTTATGAATCATAGACTCATCTTGCCCATTCAAAGTACCTAGCCTAACCTATGTCATGCAAAAATATGCTTCCAGTCACACTGGTTAGAGGCCCTCCAGATTCTACTGGTCTCCTTTCAGTAAGAGAGAATTCAGTCTCTCAGAGGAGACAGCATCACTGTTGGGTTACCATGGCCCATTTTCCTTTTCTTCTCTTCCCCATTTTCACCAGCTTTGCCTTCATTCACAGAACAAACCCTTTTTTAAGTAGCCTATATAGTTGAGTGACCGTTAGTCCTAGCGGGGGACTGCTGAGTTCTCCTGACATGTTCCTGCCTTGCCGGCTGACTCAACAATTACTTCTCCAGAGTTTAACATCTCATATTTTAAAATAAGCTGATTGAACTGAAGAATTCTAAGGCAGTTCCCAGGAATTAGCCCTTTGATAGTTTCCAGTTGTCTTATACCCTACCTGCTCTTTTCTGTTGCAATCCTCCTGGCCAGTTCTTAGAAAATGAAAGAAATTTAGTCTACAGAGGGAAATGCTCAGGCCATACCTATAAACACATCTAAAGAGGAAAGAGAGACATTAACATGGAAAAAGGGCATAGACATGTGTGTGTGTGCGTGCATGTGATGTCTTTACTCCTAGTTTGTATCTATTAAACCAAAAAGGATGACTCATTCTCAGTTCATTTCTGGGCCCAGGAAATTTTACATATGAATTGCTTTATTCCTAAATGTATGGGAGAAAAGTACTGTGAACTATACTGTAGAAAATCTACATTAATAAAGCCTTTCAGGTTTAATGAAGGTACTTTGGGAAACGATTGGGCCTCTTCAATTTATCCTTCCAATCAAGCAAATTTTACGATTCTTTATGGGCTTCCTTCTTAGAAAGTTTTGTTTTGTTATTAACAATACAACCAGGTGGCGTACACCAGCTCATATGTTTTTGCATTTTAACATGGTTGAAGCTATGGATTTCCTTTCTTCTTTACAGTGAAGGAAAAGAATTTTATGGACAGTTATAAAATGCATATTTTAACCCAAAAGTCAATTTTCCCTGGTTAAAATGATTTAGATCTGAGTAAATGCTTGCAGAATGCTTTCTGTTTTTACAGCTAGGACACAATGGAACCTATAAACTTCATCCTAGTGGTACGTGCTATAATGCATACCATTCAAAAATTATCAACTGTGCACTGTCATCTCCCCAGGACAAGCAAACATTAGAACTGATCAATCATCTAAATATATGATGATAGTGTGTGAACCCCTGGCCTGAATGACTAAAACACCTACTCAGGGCGCCATGACATATTAACTAAGTCAAGCTGCCCAGATTCTTAAATTATATTTGTTTATTTTCTCAATCTCTAGAATGTTAAAGTATCTAATTTTATCAGAGATAAGCAGCTTGCCAAATATGACTTTAGTATCAGAGCCATTTTTTAAGTTGTGTGCATACATTCAAAAGTGCCTCCAAATGGCAAATATTTTATTTCACTTACAAGCCTTGAAAAGCATAAGGAGAAGTGGGGAGCGGCCATTCCTGAACTGAGGATTGTATGTCAAACATGAAACCATATCAAACTTTCAAGGCAACTTGTGAACCTCTGAAACTAGGGAATTAACAGAACATCAAATCCCCCAAGATCACAAGGGGAACAATCCGTATGCAAGAAAATAATGCCATTGAGCCCTCATTAAAAGACCATTTTGTCCTTTGCCATCAAAGGCTGTGAGTGCACTAAGATCTTGGTTATATCATCAGGATAACTAAAACAAGTGCCAAGAGAAATTGTGCACTTTTAGTTCTCACATGTGTCCATCTGTTCACATATAAACATATATTCTGCTTTCTGTCTGATTCCTAAAAATCTTGATATCAGAATACCCTGGGTTTTTGCCCATTTCCTAAGAATGCAGACATCACATAAGCTACTATTAACCCATGTGTGATCCACTTCATGGTGACTGGAAAGCTGCCAGCTACAACACATGGTGCTTGGTTAACAATGTCTTAAAATATAAATGAATTTATTTTTTAAATTAACACATTTTTCTTATGGAAATACCTTAATAAGCCCTGCTGCATGTAAAAGAATAGCCTCCATGTGGATTTTTTTGTTCTTTTAAGACTTTTTGCAAGCATATCCATAAAGGTAACCATAAAAGTTTCTGAAACAATCCAGAATTTCTTGACAAATTTTTTAAAGGGCTCTAGTAAAAAATTTCGGTGACTTTATATAACAGAGATCAAACACTTTTCCCTTACAATGTTCTGTACTCAAGAGGCAACCCTTATATTTTAATTTATGTGAAAACACTTCTGATTTCCCAAGTTTCCATGTAATCATCTTAATAGTACCTCAGCAACCGAACCGTTAAAGTGATGAGGCAAATAGAAGTTCTACAATCTAGTAACAAAACAAGTTAGCTTAATATCTGGCTGAATCTTTCAATCCTACTCTGGGGCAGCCTTCAATAGCTCATTTGTGGTGACCCCCAAACCGGAAAGAGTTTGTTTATAATATATACATATAAATAATTATTCTCACTGAAGTTGATTTACATATGTACAAAAGGGCCAATTCCCACCTTTGAAAGTGTCTTAACACTTAGGGTATTTTAACTGCCCTAATTATGGTTGAAGAAACATCATTAAGAGCCCTGATCACGTTGTCAACTGATAACCAGTTACAGCCCTAACTAGTAACAAGGGAAAACCCTACTGCAAATATTTCCAAGAGTACTTACACACATTAGAAAAGACTTATCTCAAAATGAAATACATGACACACCTACAAAGCAACATGAAGATTAATTAAATCCTAAGATATAACTCTGTGTCCTCTTCTACCAGCCTATCCCAGCCCCCAAAGCTGACAGACCACTTAACACACAACGTTGCCAAAAACTCAGAACACACAACTCTTTCCCAAGTGAAGTGTTCTATCAGCTGAAACAACTATTTACAGTAGATAGTTGGAGGGAAGGGGCAGAAGTAACTAAATGAGATTTACACACCATACTGTTGGCCTCTTCTGAAATACCTTTTTGCCAGCAAAATGCTGGGAATTCTTGATACCCAATAGTCAATATTTGGCTAGCCTAATATGTTTCTGAAAACTCTTCTATATACAAACCTCTGTTTATCATTCTCTAGCTACACTATTGTCATACATATTACTTCCCAGTGATGATGAAAACTCCGGGCATCTTATAAAGTTGCTGAAATCTGAGCCCCTGCTTGTTTTCTCTAGTCTTGGACAAACATAACTTTAGAGCGAGCAGAGCATAGGCATAAAGAAAGAGGAGCTTGCATTTTCATCTTCTTTTCATCTCGGTCATTCAGTCAGCCATTCAGAACCCTATTCAACAGAGCTTTTCATTATGCAAAAAAATGCTAATCCTTTTCCGATGCTTTCACACTTGTATAAACCCCCATTCCTTCAACTGAAAAGCAATTATATCAGTTTACCTTTCTGTCAAAAACAGGATTAATATTCCAATAACAGAATTTCCTTTCTTTTCCTATCTTTTTGCTTTAGGAAACTAGAGATTATTAGTAGAGGCATTCTTAGAGTAAGAATACATTATTTTAAATATGATTATGTGAACCAATGAGCAGGAAAAGGGGAAGAATCACAAGAAGAAAAAGTCCTTCAGTTACTGCAGAAACTCTTTTCTGTGACAGAACTGACCTTCCCATTGCAGATGCCCAAAGACAGGGAGACTCACTCTGGTCTATTAATCAGAAACAAATTATGAAAGAATGTAGCTGGACTGGTTGACACTATCCTGTCTTGGGAGACTCAGTCACAGCCTAGTAACAATGTCCTCTTCATGGGCAATGAACAGCCATGACAAATGGGGCAGAGAAACTATTTATTTGCATATGCAAATTCTCACACAAGGGAAACATGTACAAACAAGTGTCATTGTAAGGTGGATTAGCAAACAACGCTTTCTTTTTAGGACATTCTGCAGCCCAGAACATTAGTCAGCACAATTAAACCAGTCTCCATGGAGACTAATGAAATTTCACCATGGTATGAGTTAAATTAGATAGCTAGTTATGTGTTTCCACAATCCAACTTGAAATCCATTATTGTTTCGGAACAATACAGCAATTGTGCCTAGCTGATCTTTGCCAGCTCAACAAGCTTCTAAGTTGACAATTTGCATATGTTAATATAATTAAGCACTAATTACATGAAACTTGTACATATTCACATGCACTTTCCCTGGGCAATTTTCAGTTTGAACCTTGGCCAAGTCTTTAACCCTTAGAAAGGTTTTAGAGGGGAAAAAAAAAAACTCTGCCTATGGGTACAGCCCCTAGGCAGACACAGAAAGGCTCCTCATTTATAAACACAAAGCTTAACCTGGCTTCTCATATTTCTAGCAACAATGACAGAAAATATTTTGTGAGTGTGCTAGGGACCAGGGATAAGGGAACAGTGATTGAAGGGTTGTGGGGGGGAGTGGATTCATCTTTAAAGACTCATAACTAGTATCTACTCATAGGTAAGTAATAACACTCATTTCAAGAAAAATGTGAAGGAAACATTTGCTGTCACTGACATTGTTGAACACTGGGAGATGAAAATGATTTGACAACAGCAAAAATAGCAAGTAGAAAAGGAAAAAGGAGCCAGCAGCACCTAATGAGCTTTACATAAATATATGCAGAGGCAATTAAGCAATGTTAATTACTATGACAGCAGTTAATTGAATATAATTAGATATTTTAAGCCACTGAATAAAGCATAGTTAAGATTAATTTTATTGAGATTAATTGTAAATAAGGATAGATTAACTCTGTGTTTTGACAGGCATAAAAAGTAGTTCTGCAAATGAAGCAGGAGCGTGGCCACCAGTCCAAAAATCATATATTATTTTAATGTCACACCTCAGAATCATCTCCTCAATAAACATGACTTTTCAAACCCAAACAGACAGGAATCTTGAAGAAAAACAAACAGCTTGCAGAGATTAAAGAGCCTTTTGTCCTTTTTCATGTGCATTTCTTTTAACAGACTAAATTAAGCGAGTCTGGTGTACGTGTTTTAGGAAGGAACATTTCACACTGAATGGAAAAAATGTTCTATCACATATGAAATTCGTGCAGCTGTGCGGAACTTGGTCCAGATGGTTTTAGACTATAAAACACCACCAAATGATAGACAGTAGGCCTTCCTAAGATTATGTGATAAAGTCACAATCTTTTATTCTGACCTCCCAAATTTCTGCTTTGTATTATTTCTCGTCAAATCACATATTTTCTTTTACAGTAGTGCTTCTCCAAGAGGGTTAAAAGAAACATCAAGCCTACTAAGTGTTAGGAACTAATATTAAGTGAATGCAAGAAGGCCTCTTTCAACAGATAGCAGCTAAATCACTCAGCCCCAAAATGCAATGATAGCCATGACAACGATGCAGATGACAATACTTGGTTATTACTCTCACAACAATGGTTTCTCGAAATATTTCTTAGGGAAAATATTGCTAGATGAAAATCCCTCCCAAAGACCTTCACAACCAAGCTAATCCATGTACACTCTTTAAGAAAATTAACACAGTCTTCAAGAATGCTGAACAAGTCACTAATAAGAAAGAAACTTCAATTGATTTTGAAGTTAATCAATAGGTGATTAACATAATATTTTTAAAGCAGCAGAATGTATGTGTGCATATACACATATAGTACATAAACATATATATTATATTTCCAATACTTCTTAGCTCTTAATTGAACAAGGACTTTAGGCTATGGAGCCTGCCTCTACATTGCCTTGCAACTTCTTTAGGATGCCCTTAGTCTTTATAACAAAATTCCTAAAATGGTCTAGTGAAACAAGACTACGACGACAAGCCATTCTGCAGTGAAAGATTTTAAATCATCCAGCCTCTTCTAATAGACTTGAGACTTATTGAGGTAGAAACCATAAAAAATGAAGAAGGGAAATTTAATCCCTGAAATATTGATTTGCACATTAATATCATATAGGCAGAGGGCAATTTGGCTTCGTGGAAATGACACATTGTCGACCCTTGGTGAAGTCAGAGCCAATCTAACTGCTGAACATGTCTGAATCTCAAGAGTTATTAAGGGCTTCCCTTCTTGCCTTTATGACTTTTCCTCAGCCTACCAATGCAATCTTAAATGTATTATCTTTAAGAAATAATTGTAAAACCTCAGGGGTTTTCCAGTTAATGGAAGGGAGGCCAAACCACATCAGATTCTGAAATGCAACATTAAACCCTTGCAATCAACAAAACCACCTCAATTCTCATCCATCCAGTGCAGGATCTAATATTGTTATTAGAGATAATCAAATTTCATTGTGTAAATTTAGGCTCATGGTCAGAATGGAAGCAGTAAATTCTGCAATATTAAACAGCGATTTTCTCAGCCTCCTTTATGTTTTCCTTTGCTGGTGCAGCATCTTTTAAAATAATCCAACTAGCTCAAAATTAATGAGCAGATCTGGACTCATCTGCTAAAAACTGCAAAAGATTACAATAAGGCTGAACATGTTTCCTTCATTTTTAACTTTAAGTGGCAACTTTCACTTCCTAGACCTAGAGTCCACTCTCCCTGCTTACCCTACAATTGGTGCTATTGCTTTGACTTACACAGCTGGTTCACCTGACCTTTCTTTGTTCCTTAGGTACATTTCACTTTTCAGATTTATGGTATTTCCCCCATATTTCATTGACTCTATCTTCATTGCCATAAAAATGAAAACACTTAAATATGAGTTTACTTTTTAAATCCAAAAGCAACCAGCTACTGAATAAACACACAGTGATACTCTCTTCCCAGTTTATGCCATAAATAATAGAATCTTTTTTTTAAAAAAAAAAAACTAACTTGTATAAACCTTATGATCCCCACACTGAAGCCAGGTGCAAGAGGTTAAAACAGCTGGCTAGCCATCTTTTATTTTTGTGTGCCTTCCTGCTGATTGAAACCGCAAACGTTGAAAACTATCAAATATTCCCTTAAGGATTTTTCTTTTTTAAGAAAAGGAAGGAAAAAAGAAAACCTTCCTTTTAACATGCTCCTCTGTGGAGAAGAAAAACTCTAAAATACAATCAGTCACAGAGATAGTGAAATAATCCCAATCTCTCCTTTCTGTTGTATTTAAAGCATCCTTTCCAACAACTTCTAGACCCAATTGTTTGTATTCTTCAGTTAGAAAAGAGGAAAGAGGGGGAAAAAAGAAAGAAAGAGAGAAAGTCTGAGCTTGCTCTGTCAGTTTTGCCAGTAAATATAAAGTAAAACAAGTGTTGATGGCACCGAGAGTGTTACATACCCGGGCTGTGTTTTTGCATTGCTCTCAATGGAAGCGATCGATGCCTGTGTCACTGTCGCGTCCCAATCGCAGCCAAGTCTCAGCCTTAATCTAAGCAACACCCGAAAAGGCAGCGGCAGCCGCAGCCTCTCCCTGACTCTTCCATCCATCCACCCAACTAAAAATATAATACTACATATGAGCTTTAACCACTCCACGTTTATAGGGATCAAGCCACTGAAAATCCAGGAGAACACAATAAAAAAAAAAAAAAGCCCTCCTGTCTCTTGTCTCTCTCTCCTCTCTCTTCCTCTCTCCCCTCTCTCTGTCTCTCCTTTTGCCATCTACATGATCCTTGATTAAACATGGAACAGAGTTAATAAAAAAAAGGGGGGGGGAGGACTCAAGGAGAGGAAATGCAACTGTCAGAAATCGGGACCGCCAGATTTCCTGGTGAACCTGCCTCTGTCTGAGTCAGTGTCAATCCACCATCTTCCGCCAGTGAACTTGTCTTTGGGTTTTTGTTTGGTTTGGGGGGGCTGTTGTTGTTGTGTGTGTGTGCTTTTTTTTGGAAGGGGGGAGGGGAAAGGCGAGGTGGGGGCTGGAGGTGGGGGGGAGTAGGGAGAATATGTGTGTCTGTGAGTGTGTGTTGAGTGTGAGTGTGTGTATCTGTGTCTGTGTGTGTGCAGGGGTCGGGGTGTGTGTGTGTGGGGGGGGGATCCGTGTTCGCGATCTGAACCTCTGGTACCTACAAGGAGGGTGTCTCACCGAACGGTAGCTAAGACCTCACCACAACCGCGCGGGAGCGAGGAGTCGCGGCCAAAGGCGCCAGCCTGAGCCTCCGCTCTGGGCCGGACCCCAGCCCGAGCGGCCGAAAGGAGCCCCCAGCCCGGATCGCAGGTAACAAAAGAAATACAAACCAGTGCACCGTCCTCGGGGCTGGGGCGGGGGTGGCGGGGGGGGAGGGGGACAAGGTGGGGATTCCTCTGGAACTTGGGCATCGGCAAAGAAACTTTATCCAATTCCAGGAGAAATTTTATTATTTTTCCGATCGAAAAGAGCAAAAAGCCTGGGAGGGAGGGGGGAACGAGATAGAAGTAGAAGGAAGGCGAGACCCGACGCATTCCAGCCCCTCTTCCCTTAGCTGCTCCGGGCAGGAAGGCGCACTTGATGCCCGGAGAGGCGAAGAAGGTGAAGTTCGTTTGTAGACCAGGAACCCCTTTCGGGGGGCGTGAGGGGCGGGGGTACCGGGGAATAAATCAGTTCTCACAACCGGCCACAGCTCTCCCAACCATAAACACACACACACACACACACCCTTTGCCCTTTGCCAAAAAAAAAAAAAAAACAGCAGATTATTGACCCCCGGCCTCGGGCAGCTGTCCTCCGGTCTAAGGCACACCGGCCGCGAAAGCGCCGGGAGAGAGCGGCGGCCGCCTCGCGGGTCCCCGGCCTCGAGGCCCGGCGATCCTGCCTCCTAACGGAACTGCCCGGCGTCCTCCGGCGCCCGGGTCCGCGCCGCCTCGCGCTCAGGCGGACGGGCGTCTACCTGCAGCCCCGGCACGCGCCCCAGCCTCTCGGAACCCTCTGCCCGGGGCGCACGGAGCACCGGGCCTCCGCGCACCGAGCGCCCTTCGCGGAACTTGAGCCAGGGAACGATGGATGATGAGAGGAGGAGAAAATCGAGGTTGAACGGGAGGGTAGGGGAACTGGGAGAGAGGGGCTCAGGGTCCCCACCGACCACCTTCCAAACTTTCAGAGGAGGGGCGCGAAGGAAGGGGGCATCCCGACCCGGGCGCGGGGGTGCGCCACCGCCCCCCGCCGCCAGCAGTGTCCGCGCCGCCGCAGAGCTGACAGCTTCCCCGCGCCTCGAGAAAGCCCCTGGCTCGCGCTGGAGACAGAACCCGAAAAGACAGGCAAAAGGAGAGAAAACTGCTCGGCCAAACGTGGATGATCCGCCACTTAATCCAAAAGTTAAATCCCGAAAAACGCATCTCCCCCCCCCCCCCAAGAAAGTGGAAAATCAGATCCTTCAGTGCCCCCTCCCTCCCTCCGCGGAGCAAATCCTGGAGCCAAAAAAAAGGGGGGGGGGGGAAGAGATAGCAAAGGGGGGCAGAGCGGAAGAGATGGTCGGGCTGAGGGGATGTGAGCGAGAGCGAGCGAGCCGGGGGCAGAGAGGGAGAGAGGCGGAGAGGGAGAGAGAGGGAGCGAAATATCAAAGATTGTGCAAGATCAGGCTGGAAAGATAATCGATACTCGACCTAAATTTAACACAAACTACTCAATAAAAGTTAAAGAAAAAACTTACTTTCCATTTCCCCTGCAGTTCCTACTCGATCTTCGCCTCTTTTTTGTTTTGCTTTTATTTTACTTACAGCTGATCACATCCAAGTAAAACGAGAGGGTTCATTTAAAAAAAAATAAAATAAAAAAATAATCCTCGAACTTTATTGGGTGAAAATCAAAACGCTGGAGCAGAAAGTGGGGGGCATGGAGCGGTCCTCGGGGATCCGGGAGGAGTTAAAGCATGTGCCGACCGCGGTCTCGCTGTTTGGTTGTGAAGGGGTTGGGAAAGGAGGAAAGGAAATGAAAATCCGATATGTCTTTATTCTGCTAATTATTATCGTTTTAGCCCTGTTTAAAAAAAATGGCTGATTAAGTTGAGTGCGCATGTCTTTGTGTGTCTATTCCCGATATGCACTCTGGGAATGAGAGAGGAGAGCGAGGGAGAGGGAGAGGGAGCGGGGGGAGAGAGAGGTGTAATTAGTGAGGTGATCAACATTCCCCAGACTGCAAATGACGCGCAGCCCGGACTCGGAGCAGCCCCAGAGCCTCGCGGCTTCCGAAGCTCGGAGCGCTGCGGCGGGAGCCCGGGACGCGGCGACCACGGAGAGGGCAGGGACTGGGGACCTCCGGGGCTCGCACCCCACGCGCCCCTGTGCGCGCGACTCCCAAACTTCATTAGACACACACACACACACACACACACACACACACTCAGCAAGGAGGGGGAGAAAATAAAACACAAATACCTCCCAAGCCGTGCCCTTTAACCACTCCGAAAAAAATTTTTTTTCTCATTTTAATGAGGCAAAGTAATTATTATCGGACCAGAGATGTGTTTACTAGGGAGCTTTAAGCAGCAATAGGAAAGTGAGGGCACTGGAAAGGTTTTCTCTGCTGAGTTACTTCTGCTACGTCCAGGAAAGCACTTTAATGGCGAAATGCAGGATACTGAGCAAATATGCAGATATATGTAAATAAAGGGTGCCTGGCTGTGTGCAAACCCCGCTCTGCCCTGCCTATTTCAAAAGGCGGGATTGCACCCAGGGTCCGTAGACACTCAATTTAAACACGTTATCTTTTGCTGGCAACATGCAGGAGAGAAAACCCAGGGCATGGAAGATGGAAGGGGTTAGTTTAGTCAAAGTAAACTTTCAAATGAGGATAAGTGCTGGTTACAAGGGTGTTCATGGGGGTCTTGATGCTAGCCTTTATGTAATATTTTTGAATATTTTATCAGAATTGCATAAGTTCAATGTAATAGCTTTAAGAAGACTTAGGAAGAAAACCTTTCATCTTGTGAGTCTGTTGAATTATCTTTCTTGAAGTACATTATGATGAATTTTAAAACCCCACTACAGATCTCATTAGAATGAAATATACTTGGTATTTTCTGGTGCAAAATTTAAGGTGGCTGATTCTCATTTGAAAATCTAATTATCTCTTTCCAATATTACAGATGTGAATATGAGTGACACTTTCATTAAAAGATAATTAACTAAAACTAGGAATAGACATACTTTTAAATACCCCCTACTGAATATGGAATATATCTCTCTATATATATATATCTCCTTTGCTACTCAAAGATAGCATCTCGATACACTGCCACACCACAGGTTACAAGTGGACACCATCTATGCAATATTTCAAAAATAGGAATTCTAGAGAGAAGTTGAGAGTAACAAATCAAACAAGCAAAGAACAGGAAATACTTGCAATGGTCAGCTTCCTGGACAGGTGAGGCATCAGCTCCTTTGGAGCTGACAGGCCTTTGAAGTTCTGGATGGCCAGGATCTGCTTCAAAACCTTGACTTAGGCCTTAAGCACCAAATCTAGGAAATACCGACTGAAAGGTTTATTGCGCAAGCACTAGGAACAACAGAGCCTGCAAACATGCATCTTTCTGGGCCCGAAAACTTGTGTTATCAGGGAACATTTGGAAAATCCCAAAACTGATGCAAACGGGATTAAAAAACCAAACAAAACACCTGGGAGGATAAAAGCGCAGGCGTCAAAAGAGCAGACTTAGGCCCAGATCAGGAAAGCTGGTTGCCTACAGCAGCTGGTTAAGGTTACAATGAAAGTGCAGAGGCTTGGAGTGGAGACTAAACCCTAGATATGGTCTTTATTAAGAGAGAGAGAAAGAGAAAAAAAAAAAAATCTCCCACCTTAGGAATCTAGAGTCAGTACATGTACTAGTGTGTTAGAAACCAGGACTACTAAACGTTAACAGAAAGAAAACTATCTACTTCTCCAAAGACTTCCTTCCATTTCAAACTTGTTTGGGAAGAAATCTGCCCAGAGTGGATGGCTTCCTAAAATTTCGGAGGTACTTTGTTTACAGCCCCACCTTTACATGGCAACTCTCTCAGGAGTCTGCTAGTGGGTGTCTGATTGCGCCTCAGTGGGGTTTATCCATGTGCCTTAGGAAATATACATACCCACGAAAGTAAAATTTAAATTCCCTGAAACTTACACGTGAAGAAGGTGTTTATGTAGCGTTACTGTTTATCGAAAAACACCCCAGAGAGCAAAAATTCTGGCTTTAAAAACTATTTGAGGTGCGTGTATGTGGAAGAGGGTGGGGGATTTTAAAGAGGCTAAGGGGAAATGAAGGCAGGGAAACTTTCAGGTACAAATCAGAAAAGATCAAGCCCTTCGCGGGAGAGGGTTCCATGTACAAGCTCACTGATGGAAAAACCATTTCCTGAGATTTCAGACGGGTAAATGCCTATGATGAAGGAAACACCTGAGAACAATAAGTCTGTTTCAGGCTCAGGTGAAGAAAGGGGTCTATTTCTGGCATGGAAGAATAGGGAAATGATGATCATTTCGTTTTCAAGTTCTCCTTTATTTCTTTTGCCTCCCCCCACCCCCGAAACACCATCAATAATATTAATGTCATTAATGTCAAAACACCAAACGTCAAATAAGGAAAACCATTTTAAAAATTTTGGTGGCTATTTCTCTTCTGTGCCCGCGTCCCTTCTTCTCTTGAAAAATACAGCTGGGGTGTGTGTGTGAGTGTGTGTGTGTGTGTGTGTGTGTGTGTGTGTGTGTTGGGGGGCTGGTTATTGAATTCCAAGTAAGAAAACAAAAGGAAGAAGGATTTGTAAGAGGGGCGCCCACTTTTGCAATCTCTTCTGCTAGCGAGTATTCCCTCTCCTAGTGTGTGTGTGTGTGTGTGTGTGTGTGTGTGTGTTTTCTTTTGAATCATCTCTTCCTGGTCCTCTTTCACCTCTTTCCTAAGAAGACAGGCTGGGGTGAGGGTCGGGGGTTAATGGGCTGAGGGGAAGGGGCAGAGAGGAACTAGAACAGAGTCAAGAGTTTCCTCCAGGGCTCGGCCTTGGAGCTCGCGGAGGGGAGCTGGGAGCCGCAGCCTCAGGTCTGCGAGGGGTGGGCCCGGAGGCGCGGAGCGCGGCACCGCGGGCAGGGGCGCGGCAAGGCGGGCGAGCTCGAGCCCAGCCCGCGGGCTGCTCCGGGGCGCGGGCGCGTTCCTCCAGGCTCGACCCGGCTGGGCCGCTGCCCCCCGCGCCCTCGTCCTCCGCCCCTGGCTCCGGGAAACCCAGCTGCTCCGCTCGGGTCCCTGCGGGCTCCTGGCCGTCCACCTTTGACCCTGCACCCCCACCCCCACCATCCCGCTGTCCCTAAACTCTGCGCGAACCCGCCGCCGCCCTCACAGAACGCTGGGCTACTTTTGATTCCAAAGTGAAACGAGCTGAGGTTTGCCTGCCGCCCCCAGAACTTTGCCCAGACCCTCTTTTGCACTTTCCCCAGGGCTGCCCCCGGCGAGCCCAGCCCCCGGCTGAGCACTCGGACCCTGACCCCGGGTGCCGAGCTGAGGGAGCACCCAAGAGGGCTACCAGGTGGTTGGGTGTGGAGTGTTGGCAGCAAGGAGTAATTAACATGGAGACAAAAGGTAATTTCCACTTCTAGACTTTTTCTCGGCGTATTTTATTTCCCAAATCTCTGCGGCGGACACTCTGGGCTTTCCCATCGGTTTGATGAGTCTTTAGCTGTCCCCACTTCCCCCGCCCTGCTCTGGCCAAGTCTCTAATAAATACCCCACCTCCCTCTCCCTTAAGTCTTCCAGTCCCAGACCAACCCCAGCCCAAGGGGGAAAGGTTCCCAGTCTTTTGACAGCGCTTCCGGGGTCTATAGATGAGCTCAGTTTGAAACGAGGTATTACAAGTGATTTCAGCGTTAGGAACTCTTTATATCACCACAGACACTTTCAGATCCTCAGGCCCCCTCCTCCTTCCTTCTTTTTGTTGGGTCTTCTCCCCCCGGGGGCTGTTTAACAAAGGCAGTCTGTTAACTAACATTTTTGTTTAACTCAGCAACTTCTTTCCAAAACACACTTAAACCTGATACCAATGTCTGTCATTTTGTTTGAGTGGAGAGGTGTGTATGTGTGTGTGTGTGGAGGGGAGTATATATGTAACGGGGAGATAGTGAAGTTGACAGTGAATCGGAAAGTGCAAGGCATATTGGGGAAAGTGTCACGAACATTATATTTCCAGTGGAATAACTGAAGAAATTGTGTGGGAAAGCCACTTCTCATTACCATGAAAAAAAGTATTTTTCCTTGAGAATTCACAAAAGGGAGGGAAGATAATTAAAATATGAACTAACATCCAGAATGAACACTCTCTTTGATGGTGAGAGTGAACTAGATAAAATGACATTCAAAGAGGAAAGGCATTGTGAGTGTGTGTGTGTGTGAGTGTCTGTGTGTAGTATTTGTGGGCAGTTAAATCCCTCCTTCACTGATTCTCTCCCCTCCCCCAACCTGGTTCTTCTCTGTAGTCACCTTTAAAAAAAAAAACATAAAAATGACCCCTCCTACTCCTGGGTTCTATCTCTGTATTTCCATATTCCCATATATGTCTCCCTTTCTATACTTAAGTCCAGTTTTTGCTTTAACTTTGAAGTAAATCAGTTTTATCTTTTTTCCCCCCTGGAGGTTCTGACCCGGTTTTGTGTGTGTGTGTGTGCGTGCGTGCGCGCGTGTGCAGGGGTCATTATGTAAAGTTAGACACAGGTAAGGTAAGGTATGGGGAGGGGAGAGGGGTTATGGAGGGTCTGAGGGAAGAATTAAGCCAGGGGAGAAAGGAAAGACAAGAGAAAAGTCAGACGCCCTCTGGCCTTCCAGAGGTCAGGGCTCAGACAGTGCTGTGACCTCCTTTCCCTCTAGGCAACCAGCCCAGTGTTTATAAACAAAATCAGACAGGTCTGTTCCCAAACAATAGCACTTCACCAACTTCACAAGCATGTCTATAGCTCTTATGCAAATGAATGAGAAGTCCTTATCACCACTGCCCCCCCCATCCCACACACTTGCACACTCACACCATCCAGGGTCACAAACACACCCTTCTCAAAATACAAGGAGCTATTTCCAGCAAGAGTAGCCAACGAAATTTTACGTTCGGTCTGGGGAAGAGCTCTAACAGACAACGATGCAGATGGGAAAAGACAGACAAGCGACGGAAAAAAAGAATAACTGTGATTTCACTGAATAGAAGATACAGTTGTGATCTTTTTAAACCTGAAACATCTATATTTAGTCAGTAAAATGCAGTATAGACAATGTATTAACTGCAGCCACCAAACAATTATTTTAAAACAAGACATTACAGTCATCCAAACATCCACATTTCTAAGGCAAAAAAAAAAAAAGGTCCAGATCTTTATAGTTGAAGAAAAGCCACCACCCACCTCTGTATGAAACATCCCTAAATATTAGACAAAAGCACCATTAAATCCTACAGCAAACAGTCCATCTGATCTAAGTTATAAAATGTATAATTAAATCCATCTTTAATTACAAAAGGCAGCTAGCAAACTAGATGAATCAAAGATTTTGAAACAAATGTTGTTTGTCAAGGTATAGAAATGATAACTTTACATTATATTGCAATCAAAATTCCACTTTAGGAATAAACTACAAGAAAGGGAAAAAAAGCTGAAAGCAAAAAAAAAAAAGGCATTAAATGATTTTCCAAGTTTTACTTTAAAATAATTATCAACAAAAGTCTAACAGAAAAAGGTTAAAGAAAATATACCTCAGAGCAAAAAGATCATCTCCTTTTCTTCTTTGTCTATCAGTCCCCTGTTAAAGCATATGGAAAATGTTTTCAAAATGCCCAGATTTGGCACATTGTCATTGCAAAGAGAGGAGCGCAGTGATGCTGTTAGAGAAAATGGGAAATAAATTCAGGATTGGGTGCTGCCTCCTTCAATGCGGATTTATCTAAGTTTAATTTAATATTCCGCAATCACTGAATGATCGCATATAATTCACCAAGATTTTAAGGGGCTTTATTTAAATACCTTGAACAACAAGAGGTTGGAATTTAAACCATTGCGGCCATTGCTTGTATTTTTAAAAATTTTCCTATTAGAAGAACTTTAAGTGGCAATTTCTGATAATAAAAGAAAAACGATGAAGGTTTGGGTTTTTTTAAGGGTTTGTTAAAGGAGAACATTAGCTTTATTAAAATCATTCTGAACGTAAAATCAAAAAGCACAAAATGGTTGTTTGTAAAACACTAAACCTTTAATCGATTTTATTGGCATTCCGATCGATTAGATAAACGGAAATCTATAGCAAACATCAAAGCATTTAAAACATTTTCTCTATCTCATTTATAAACAAAACTTTTCTTTTCAGCAGAAAAAAATGATTATCAAACGACTAACAGGAAATTCTTCAGATATCAAATTACGATAATAAAATTATTTCCACATGGAAAGGGATAATGACAATGATGATAGTAATTACAATAATGAATAATTCAACAACCCTTTGACATGTATGGAAGAACCTCGAGCAGAAACCACTCTTGGAGGGGGGGTACTTTAAAATAAACACTTTCTTTATTTTAAAAGGAAATATTTTTAAGAGACAGCTCAAGGGGAGTAGCATAGGTGTGGCTGTCGGACTAGCGTTAATCTCCCTGCTGTTGCAAAGGAATCAATTTCTTTACCGGCGTTTCCCTTCCAAATTGAGTTACTTTTTATTAGCAAAGATTAATATGCAAATGTCAGTGAGCCCTACCAGATCTGGAAACTTGTGTCTGAACCTGTCTTCTACTCATACTAAAACGTGATTCCTAAACTATAGAGGAGAGTGGGGGGCGAGGACTGGACGCCCCAAACCTGAAGGTCATTACACACATCTGATCCTTTAAGTGAAGGAAAACAGTTCATTTAGAGCTAGGAGAACTGCTGTCCGGAGTAATGCAACCATCAGAGCTTCTGGCATTCTGGCTGCAGCAAGAGGAAGTGTTGCTGTAACGGGTATTATGTTTATTTGTTAAAGAAAATCAATGAAAGTGGCTGTAAAGTAGTTAGTGAGACGTGGGTTTGGGACTCGCGGTGAATCGTGACTCCGGCAGGCTGAGCGAGCAGCTCTTCTTCTTGCCAGAGAAGTCCCCGCGTCGCCCCGAGCCGGGCGCTGGCGGCGCGGCACCTGGTCCCAGCTCGCGGGTGCTGCCCCGCGGTGCTCGCGCCACCGCCCGAGTCCCTGCAACTCTCTGTCCGTTCTGCTTCAGTCCCGGCGATTGCTGCCTCTGGGTGACAGAGGGGGCCTTCCCACGCCCTCCCGCCTCTGCACACACCTTTTTCCGCCTGCTCTCTTACTGACTCTAGTAGTGCCTTTACGCTACAGGTCTGAACTTCTGCACTTCTTTTTCCTTCTCCTGGCATCTCTCTCTTCTGCGTCTCTTCGTCCCGCTGGTGAATCGCCGAATATTTCCTGCCTCCCCCGCCCCTCCCCCGTTTCTCTCTCCTGCCGTTTTAATTTAGCACCCGGGTCTTCTTACCCTCGCACTCCTATCCTCTCCTCCAGACATTCCAGAGAGTTCTCATCACACCAGAATGCACTCTCTTTCTCCTCCTCCTTCTCCCCTTGGGTTGGAGAGCCGCGGGGCGTGGGGGGGGGGGGTGGCGGGGAAGATTGCGAGTTCAACTCCCAAGGGTTTTATTCTATTCTTTTAACAGCTTTACTTTCCCTTTTCTTCTTTGCGTAACCTTCACCTACCTCCTAATTTATAACAGAAGCGGGTCCTTTCCCTTTCATTTCCTAGTTTACAGTTCCCGTCTGGGGGTGTGCGTGGCATACGCAACTCTCTGCATCCCACCTCTCAAGCCAGCATCGTTCCCGCATCCCCCATCCCCCGGGCTACTATTTTCTTTTACTTGGTTGCCGTCTAATTGCACTTTCTCTTCTCAGGATTAAGTTAGTTATCCTGATTTAAAGTTCTCCGGATAGCACCTCTTTATTTGTCAAATGACTTCATTCCCCAGTTGAAGGGTGGGGGTTGAAGGGGACAGTGTGTCACCCACTTAAGTCCCTTTTAACACCCCAGTCCCACCACTACCCGCCCAGGTCATGTCTTGTGTGAATGATAACGAATTTCGGACGATTTTCCCTCTCAACGCTTGCCGATTACTTAGGAGTTATTCCTGAGCGCGTCTTAAACCCCTCACTTGCATCCTCTGGCGTCGAGTGGTCATCCTTCCAACCTTCCCCACCCCGCCTCCTCTCCTTCCGTCCCCGGCAGCCCTGGCTGCGGGCGGAGCGCAGTCTAAAGACCTCGTCCTCTCACTTCTGTTTCTTGCTGCTGCAGCTGCCGCTGAAATTCGCTGTGGCCGCTGCCTCTTCCCGCTTTAATCCCAGACCTCCAGTCATTGGGCAGCTCCTCAGAGGCAAGAAGTCAACACCATGGCAACCCGACAAGCCTATCAAATCACCGGCTGGTGTGACAGCGGCAACACTGCAGGCAGGAGTGGGTTGGGCAGAAGAGCAGAGTGGCCGCCACGCTCAGGTACACGGTCTGGGAGTGGACCGCAGCTGTCAGCCTCCAGGGTCTGGCTACAGAGATGTGCACCACCCAGTTCATACCCCTACCCTGTAGATCTAGAAGAAGAGGGAAAGGGGGTGGGGGTGGGCGGGGGAAGGGATGCGTGTAAGATTGGAAGAGCTTCGCAAGAGAGTTTCAAGCTAAAAGTAATCAGAGCCCTAGATATTGTAAACTAAAGATGCCTTGTGTCCCAGTATTCCCTGAAACCCAATCACAGTAGCCTCAGAATCAAATTTAAAGGGTTTGCACAAAGGTATGGTGTTTTTCTTCACCAGTTCTATCACTTGCTTGGACAAAATTAATGAAACATTCTGGAGTCCCAAAAGGATATAGGAAACTGTGACCTTTTAAAACTTTTACTGTCTGGGAAGTGTTGGATTCTGCAAAAACTCAACATCACTTTCAGCTATGCTGATTGCCTTGGAAATGACCTACACTTCACCTACAACTGCCCTTTCCTTGTTCTTTCCTAAAATGTGGACTGTGTGTAATGTATGTTCTAGATCTCAGTTCTCTAGAGAAGAAGCAGAGTCTTAACTGGGAAATTTGAGCGTTTCTCTTGGGCCTAACCTGCCTTTGTAATTTCCTCACTTTCCTTAAGATACTCCCAAGTAGGCAGACAGAATAAGATGGACTTTTGCTAATATTTTAGAACAACTTGTTAATTAACATGAGATAGATTGAAAATACATTTTTCTTTTTTTGATTTTAAAAGCACAGAGTGTTTTTGAGAAACACAGCATGCTTTTTCTCCATTATAATTCCACTGTGAAACCTTTAACAAATATGTGTATGGTATGTTATCATTAACCATATAAGCCCCTCTATCACTGATCTCATCATTGATTTCAAAGTTTCAGAACACGCTTTTATCTGTTGAAGTTGGATAGGACAGAAAGAGAAATCCATTTCATAATGAAGGTCCTGTGCAACATTGAGGAAATCTATGAATTCTAAAATCTACCCTTAAGTCCACCTCACATAAACACAATTCACTAAATAAACAGTTTTCATATTGATCTAACGTCTAAACTTTTTTAGGCTCTAAAGTGTATAAGTATTTAAATTATCCTTGGCATTTATAAAATCCTAGAGGACTGGAAAGGTTTCTTAAAACAGCAATTGTAATATTAAGCAAAGTAGGACAGCCAATTTTTGTGGCTCTAGAGAGAAATTCAATGAAATCTTGAACTTCATTTCCTTACTTTCTCTATAATTCATTGTTGATGGATCCTAATATTAAAACAGTACATTTTCAGCATATAATTTATTACTGACTCAAAATGGGTATAATAACTGACATTGGAGAAGCAGGTCATGATATGCTAGAGAAAACTTTTGGACATAATATGATTTCCCCTGCAGTGAAACTCTAATAGCATTCTGGTAACATTTTCTTATTCTATGCCACTCTGCAGAGTTGTTCAATGAAGAACCATCAAGCACACAGAACCGAAATTTGGTTATAGTTTAAATAGTTAACTCAGTGCCAAGTTATTGATATCCTTTAGTATTTTTGCAATTCACATTGCATTTGATAGGTACTGAGTGTTTACAGTGGGAAATGTATGAAGAAACATAATTCCATGATTTTAAATGAAAATGCATATATTTAATCTGTTATCTTCCAGGAACAAACTTGTAAATTTAAAATGTTCTCAAAGAGAAGTTCAACGAAATGTGCAAAAACCTTCAGTACATTTTTAGCTTCAGTATGAGTAAATGGGTACAGGAAATAAAACATTTAAAATTTTATTATTTCACTTAATTAAATAGCATACTTAGTTAGTGGACAACTTGATTTATTTATTTTTTTGGCAACTTTAAATACCTTAGGTTCTATAAGTCTATTTGTGTTTGAACATGTGTATGCTAGTCAAAGACATGTTCAGATACTGTCATTCACATGTTTATTTGTAATATTTCTAATTTAAAAAATTAAAATAAGGTGAAGTTCATAAATTAATACATTTAAATGAAAACAAATATCTAAATATTCTATTAGTTCCTTTGCATTTCCTAGAAATGGTAATTTTTTTCTTTATTATTTTTCTTCTGCCACATATAAATTATTAACAATTAAGCAATTTTTTGCGTATACCATAGAGATATTTATTTTGTCATTAAAAATGAATTTAGTGTCTACCCTCAAACATACCCTCAGACTATACAGTATATGACCATCTGCTTAAATATAGATTTATGTACATGCCACACATGTTGCTAGTCAGCTCTGTATTCAAATCTACAATTAAAACTATTTTCTGTACATTTAGTGTTTTCACTGTGGATGCTGTTGGAAAGGGAGAATTTGTCTTTTTAACTAATGAATAAAATGGTGGAATTAAATGTAGTTTAAGTGCTAAATTAAAAAATGAAAAATCAATGCAAGACTGCCTTGCTCGTTTTCAGCAGAATGGATACCATCTCCATAGAGTTCATTCTTGACCTTACCTGAGTAAGTACTTTAACTTAAACTATGAGATGCACCTAGAGGGGTAAAACATTGAGCTTAATAGGAAGACAGTTAATAACCTTTTTTCATCCTCATACGCTATCAATCATGGCTGTCACCAGTATGCTGAATCAAAGCAAAAGTGTTCTTCACAGATGACTGATTAGAAACGCAAAATCACAAGATCCATCTTCATGGTCACTTTTATTATAGTCATTTTTAAACTGACAGCAACCTGCTCAGTTTCAGCACACTGGGCATCACAAATAGTGTCACTCAGTGCAGCTAAGCATGAGAAGAGGTTGGTTGGATTATACTTAAAAATAATTAGGCCCTCAACCTTTTGTGGAGCCAAGAAAAAGGTTTTTCTCCCTCCATCCCCATATATTCTCCCCCACCTCCATAACTTGCTTTGATTCCGCTGTATCATGAGTTTAATCATCTTGAAAGGAGGTGATCAGGGTATGTATAGTTTTATCCTCTTTAATTATCTAGGAATTAGGAAATGGATATGTCCACTTGAGAATTACAGATAACTTTTTGTCTACTGCTTTTTGTCAACTTCAGGACAAAGATCATTGCTACCCTTTGAAAGTGGGTTCTTTTTATATAGAAATGTGTTTTAAGGCTAAAAGCCTGAGGAATCTGTGTAGTCAGGTACTAGTGAATGATACCTGCTATGAGGGGCTCTTCTCTGTTGAAGACATTTACTTGCATCACCTGGATGCTGTAGCGTTGGAATTACTTGGATTATAACTATCTAAATGCATAATTTTAAAGTGGCCAAGATAGTAACCATTAGGTGACTATGTAAATTCTCCTTTATCCTCCCATATTATTTTCTTTTGGCCCTAGAATATTGAAACAATGACAAATTTGAAAAACCAACAAGTAGATATACATAAAACTCCTTAAACTAGGAGGTTTAAAATAGTTACAGTTGAATCAAATGATAAGAAACTTTCTCTTTCCATGAAGTCTTGATCTTTATGCTACAAAGATGACCCTTTCAGGTTTATTTCATGCTATTTTTATACATTCCATTAGAATGTCTTATAATATTATAGGGTACTAGTGATACAAATATATACATGGGAAAATTGTAATAGAAAAATTTCAAAATATGATGTGATTCTCATGCCCATCTTATGAGCTCTTCATTTTCTATTTAAGGAAAGAAAACCCAATTGAATTTAAATTTTAATTTAGTAATTTTAACCAAAATGTCCTATTTGAAATTTCTTTACAGTTCTCTTTTCCCTTCATCTCAAATGTTCATTTCCTTGTTAGCAGCTAAACACACACACCCATACAGAAAAAGAGAGAGAGAAGAAAAATTATCAATGAGATTTTTGTATATAGTATAATGCCTTCATACTCATTTTCAAAAGTGTTAACATTCTACTTTAATAACTCTTTGTAAAGCTACCAATTCTTTTCCTCTGTTTCTACAAACATACCTACACCCCTTTATTGCTTTATTCTAGATTATGAGAGTGCTTTCCTTCTCTACACAAAATACATCAATTGACAAGATATATATATATGTGTATATATATATATAATGATATCTGTATTTACACAGATGGCAATAGATGCACAAATATACTTTCTGTGTATAAGAAGGCTAATGTTAATTTCCTTAAATAGTGTACATTGTTAATACATATTTTTCTATGAAATTAAGAGATTATGAAATATCTCAATTAGCTATTTAGCTTGATTTTAAATTCTTAGGTAAATGAAGTTGTCTTAGAATTTTAATAGATACATGTGTTGATATTTTAAAATATTTACACTTTATAAAAATCATTGATAATACTTACCAATATGTTAACTATGTAAAATTGTTTAAACAAAATGATTACATATTTTAACAGCTACATAATTTCATACATGACAATGTAATAATCACTTTAATGGCTACATTTTCAGTTTACTTTAATGATAAAAACAATTTCTCCTGACAAAATGTATGTGTGTGAGTGTGTGTGTGTGTATTTGCGTGCTTAGTTTGGATAAATTTATGCTTTTAGAAAGGGGAGTATCCCATAGGATGCAATATTATTTTTTTTAAGTTAATTTTCAGTATAAAATATTCTTTGTGACTAGGTTATAGTAGTAAGAATATTTATGGAAAAATATTTAATTGAAATAAATGGACTAAATATAGCACTTACAGCTACTAAAAATAATTCAGTGAAATGACATGTATGATTTTTGCCATCATCTTGGTAAACTATACAGGTGGTCACTATAGATCTTAAACATTTATCTTTAGTATGATTTATAAAAATTATAGATCTGGAGTCATGTTTTCCTCACTACATGGGTCTTAATAGAAATAAAAATAGTTTTCCTTTATATTTTGGAAATTTAATCAAAACTACTTAAAAATTAACTTCTTTTGAAAGTTACTATGGAGAATCATTGAGAATTTTGTTTTAACATAATTTGAAAAGTATTCACTTACATTTAAAGCATTATGGTTAATTTATAAATTTTTTTTCTTTTTAAATCTCAGCATCTTTATTTACTCGAAATGTTTGTCTGACTGTTTTGTTGCTATTTGTTTAAAAACATGTCAGTTTGTGCACCTTGTTTGTGCTTACGTTTGTGTCATTGAGAATGTTCTTGTGCTTAAGTGAATACATAAAATATACAATTTTATTTAATATTAGAATATCATGATATACAGACTAGCATGAAACTCATAATTTAGTTTGTAGAGATACATTTAATACATAAATACATATTCATCAGAGAATATTTTAAACTAAAGAAAGACTAATGATGTTTGTGCATTTCATTTAGAACTGAAATTTATATTTGTGTATTGCATGTAATACAGGATGCCTACATACTTATGTATAATTACACCTAAATACTCTCAAATTTAGATTATTGACTTCTTTAAATTGTAAAACACTGTTGCACACAAATATTACAATTATCCTGCCACACTTGTATTTATGCAGCCTGAATATGCAGTTATGGCATCTTTCTTTTTCCTGGGGTATGATTTTCCCCTGATACTGGAATTGTTCTTGGTTGAATCTTTGTGATGAAAAGAAAAGCTGTTATATGAGTGTCAGTTTGCAATAAATGTGTGAGAAGTTGTACAGTCAGGATAGACTGACCATCTTTTAGTGTGTCTTCTCTACCTGGGTTTCAGAGCTCCAGTTCCCTACCAGTGATATTTAAAGAGAAAAGAAATGAAAGCAAAGGTCATACAAAAATCACCTTTAACATTTTACAGTGAAAATGGGAAAATTTAGAAATATTTACCATAATTTGTTATACGATTTTAATTTCTTTTCTATATTAATTTTCAAAATACTATTTTATAACTAACTCATTTAAAATTGTCATTCTGTTCAACTCTTCACTTACATAAAAGATATTCAGCCCTTTAAAATCTTTACAACTGAAATTATTGTTTTCTCTATCATTTGTATTCTTCAAAGCTTCCTTCCATTCAGCTGAAGTAAAGCTTTAGGATGCATTTGATAACAGTAAAGCTAAAGGATGCATTTGATAACAAATAGACTGTTTTGATCAGCCTGTTCTATTCTTACCTTGAACTTCAATTTACAAAGCGGTATGCAAATAGATTTAATGACAACTTTTCAGAACACACCCCACGATGTTAGTGATGTTTTCAAGTAAAAAATTTAGGATACTATGATACAAAGATCCCTTTTTTGATAGTTAAAACTTTTATATGTAAACCTTCACTTATGTATTACACAAGCACTAAAGAATTTTAATGTATTGCAGTTCATTTTGCAATATTTGCACAAACATTCAGAGTAGTATTATGTTGCTTAGTTATTTCATTATATTATATTTCACATTTAGATTTTCATTTGAATTTTCCCGTTTTCAACATTTGGATATCATCTCATTAGCTATCATAAACCAGTAGTTTAAGGAGGGGTAATTCTGAAATGTAAACACCCCTTCTAGAATTTTACAGCATTGCCATGGCAGCATTACTTTCCCCCAAACATTTCCCTGTTATGATTATAAGAAAAGATCAGATGCTGTGGCAATTTTTTTCATATGTGATCTTTCTTTCGAATTATTTTCAAAGTCAACCGTCCTTAGACCTTATTTTCATCTCCACAAAGCATTAAGTTTTGCTTCTTTGTAAAATATTTCTTCATAACATATCTTAGTTTAATTCACTTTTAGCAAAAGAAACACCCAAGCTCAATCTGGAGACCTCTTTCCAATATAATTTAGCTGGACCTTTTCTTAGTAAGGTTTTTCTGGTTTTCATTTTCACTTCATATTCTCAAATAAAAGATCCTTTGTTGTCTACCATTTGATTGGACTTAATGAAAAACACTCCATTTTAACTTAACAGTATTTCCTTTTGAATTTATTATATTTAAGAACACTGTCAAAAATCAAACATTTAATCTCAGGTTTTTATATTTCAAAATATATTACTATCACATGGCTCGGTGAGGTGATGTAAAACATATACTGAAAAGATTTCAAAAAGAAAAGCAAAAGTGAAAAGAAAAAAGAAAACCCTGTCTTCATTTTAATATGAAACTAAATACTATGGCTAGTGTGGAGAGTGGGTGCAGCAGCTGACTGTAAAGTCGAACATGTGACAGGGTGCCAACAGCGGAATTGTGCAGTATTGACTAAATGAGGTTCACTGATTTGTATTGAGGCTAATATCTTCTTTAAACAATTCCGTGTAAATTGTGCGTATAAAGTCATTGGAAGCTATTTCTCAGGACAGCCTCGCTGGCTAGCTACCTGCTGGAGTGAGGAAGATAATCAATAGGAAGAAATAGAGCCGAGCATGAGCCTGGGAAGCTTCAGAGCAGTTAATGCTGATAAAAGTAGATGATGTCAATATTTGGGAATAGCACAACTCTAGGATAATAGACAAAAGAGAAGTGCATATGTTGTAGGGTGTTCAAACAGGGGCAAAATTAAAAGCCTAAGTGGCAGATGATGCCCAGGGCTGCAAAAGACATTATTTATTACAGGTATTGATAAATTTCTCTTGAAATCCAAACAGAGGGAGACACTCTATGAAAAAGATACCTAACTTTTCTCAGAAGCTAGAATACCCATTTCCATTTCAATGGTCAGTAGGTTTCTGCTCGTGATTACTCTTGGATAAAGTGTCCTCCAAACATTTGGCAGATATATATTTTTACATATGTAATACTACATGTCTCAGGAATAAATAGTATTTTTTTGATTTTCTAAGTTGCTCTCAAGATATAGCAAATAACTTATAAAAGATAAAATGAAAATAGGCTGTCAATCAAAGGGTGATATCAAAGAACTAAATGAACCTAATAGCTTTTGCATACATTTCTGATTATAGCAGACACCTTCTTTTTTAAAGGTAGTAGACTTATTGGAAGTGAGGTAATGGTATAGTTTTACTAATTTAATACTGAAAATCAGTTTTCCTCTTGCTGTCAGGTGATGAAATTTTGTTCTTCTGTGCTGATCTTTCTGCTGATGTATTATGACATAGTCTGTCAACATGAACAGATATGTGAAAGGAGATTGGGTGACTGAGACATACAACCTGCATAGAACTCTTCTTGAATTTTAAGCATGTTATCATGTTTGGGTACAACAAGTAAGATTGTGCTTGCTTTAAGATGCTGTATTTTTTATATAATTTAAGCCCAAGCAAAACAGGTGGACTGTGTAACAAGGCTTTCAACCTCAGTGAGTGAGCGTAATCCAAAACACGTATTTCAGAATACCTTTTCAAAATCCCTTTCACATAATAAGTTGATTCCTTTCAGGAAAACAAAAGACCATTTGCAAAATATAACTTTCTCGACAAAGAGCAGAAATCCATTCATGCACGTGTGATTATCAAACATAGCTATTTTCTCCTAAATTAAACAATTCCACAACTGTCCCATGCTTTTATTGTCACAGATGTTTTTATTGTTTGGTGTTAGATATATATCAAGTACATGATTCTGAAGTTAGGTGAAATAGCTAAGCTTTGATAGTTTTCATTTAACATCAAAAAACAAGAAATGCTACTAGAAAAGTAATGTATTTATCTGGGACCTAATATTTTAAACATTATTTTTATCCCAAAATACAGAATAAATAAATTTTACCCCTGTAATTCATTTTATGCTTTTATTTTAGGAATAACTATTTATTTTGAAAATTATTTTTATCTTTATTTTGCTAAATCATACACTGGAGTTAATGTTTCAATGAAAATGAGTTTATACTCCAAATATATAATCTTTGTAAGCTTTACCACAAATACAATTTGCTTTAAAAAATTGCTAGCATGTTGTCATACATCCTCTCTTTTCATCTTAGATATGGAGAAATAAAAGATCTGTGGTCATTCTTAAATTCTAAAGGAAGGCTTCCTTTCAAATAAAGTATGAATTTTGATTTAGACACACAGAAAAAAAAATCTTTTAAGATCTATACTTCAACTAATTTGTTAATCTTGTGCCACTTTTAGCATTTGTCACACATATAGACCAGGAAATTGGCTCCATCTCATTCTAGCTCTGTATTGAATTAAAAACCTCCACTGCAAAGAAGAGCATGATGTGGGGAAAGAATAAATTTAGTTCTTTCTTTAGTAATGCACATATATTTCCATACATTTCACATCCTAAGGGAGACTATGAATGCATTCAATAAATACAAAACTATAAACTGTAATTCCAGAAAGGGAAAGGTTTAAACATTTTTTTCTGACTTTAATATACCATTTTAAGTTTGAAAACTGAAAATTAAATCATTTCATTTTTTTTATTTTGCTTTTTTTTTTATAGACACCTTCAGTATTAGAAATAAATCTAAAATAATGGATCTTAGTTGTCCCTTCCTCTTGGTTAATATTAGCAGTTTTAGATCAAAGCAAATTAAACATCAGCAGTGACAAACTGAGAAAAATGTTTTATACCAATTGAGTCTATGTTTGCATTCAATCCACCAAAGTCCACCCTGGCTAATTTAGTAGACATTGTATGCAAACCATTTATGTACAGACATTAAAAAGGAGTGTCCATTCCTATTTCGTGTTGCTAGGCTAACAGAAAAAGGTAGTTTTCCATAGAGTATAATAATAATGGATAGATTTGAAGCACGATGGGTACATTTCTAGGAAGACTTTGTTAAAAATGAAACATGCACCACAGGTGAGGGAGATTACTAACTCCGATACAGACTCGCCGAAGGTGTAGTTCACTCTGTTCAAGTATCTGAATCTGTGACTGTGGTCTGAGGAGACAGTGCAGTGTGGTAGATTTATGATGGTCTCACGGAAACAGAGCTAGCAAAGATTATGGCATACTTGTTTAGAAAAACGGTGAACGGAAGGTTCCTGATTTATACTGACATATATCTCGATGAAACCAAGGTTTGCAAATTGCCTTGAGAAGTCATCTGTTTTTAAGTGTTTGATAGGTCCCTAAATGTACATATCTATTTTAAAACATCATCAAGAATGCTGATACAGTATTTGTAAGAATTTTCTGTTAGATCTTGAGGTTAAAAAATATTTTTATTTATCTGTTTCTTAAATACCTTCAAAGTTGATATCCAGTAAAAATCATGTCAGTTAAAGAAACACACTCCAGAATAGTTAAAAACTAAAAAGGCAAGCATTCTGAAGAATTCTGAAAAATTTCACAGTATGCCTGCATATTAAGAGAATCAAAATCTTTAAGGTTTTTTTTTCACATTTACATTTTTATTCAAGGATAAAGATATAGTCTGAAAAGAAAGGGCTTGAATTGGTCCATTTAAAATCCATCACTCCCTGACTCCTTCCTGTTTTAAGTGTTTAATCAACTTGGTCTTCATTTGAAGAATGTGGCTGTTTCTCTCTTATTTTGTGAGACCAGTGAAGGTACTCCCTGACTAAATTTAGGACTGAAATTGTGAGCTTATATGCTCGATTTTTTTTTTCATATGGGAAGTCTTATCTGTGTGTGATTAGAAATGACAGAATGCATGACACAAACTTGTAATTATTCTGCTATGCATTTACAATTCCTGAGAATGTTATTCCTTCCTTGCCACCCCTTTTTATTTTTATAATAGTCCACAGTGTTACTATTTAGGAGAAATACAAATTCTTTTCTCAGATCCCATGATACCAATTTAGATGCTCCTATTTAATCTGAGAAATTAATATTTGGGGAAAGACAAGAGGGTTATGAGATTAAATAACACAGCTTTGAAATCTTTGAAATCACAGCCCCTTTAAAATCCTCATTCTATTGGTGCCATTATCCTTGTATTTTACAGCTTTACGAGTTTGGATGCTTAATGCTGGTATTGTGTGAAGTGGGTGTTCCTGGAAGTCACACTTATGAATTATTGTGTGCCCCAACTGCTTCCAGGCATAAAATTTCTCTAACAGACAGCAGCTGACAGACTGGGAGAATCTGGCTCCAAGTGTCAGATAACGTCTAACTGTAATGTAAGTTTTGAACGTATCTTTTGGGTCTCCTTTCTTAAGGATTTAGTAAAAATGAATGGAATATATAGGAAGCCTAGCCTCTTTAGCATAGCTCAGCATCTCAGGATACCAATTTTTTTATGGTAAAAAGACCACATAACATGAGATGTACCCTCTTATCAAATTTTTAAGTGTCCAGTATTCAACTATAGGCACAATATTTTACCGACAATTTCTAGATTTTTTAAATCTTACATAACTGAAACTTTTTACCCAACTCCTTATGTCCATGTTCCTGAAGCCTCTGCAACCATTTTATTCTGTTTTTATTATTTGGACCATGTAGATCTCTCGCCTAAGTGGCATCTTGCTATATTTGTCTTTCTGTGACCACCTTACTTCACCTAGCATGATGTCCACAAAAGGCATCAGGATACCTTTTTGGGTTTAGCCTTATTCTATCTTTCTTTGGAGGATCACAGAGAACCAGCTTAGCTGGAATGTTCCACATGGAACAGAACATCACGCTTGCTAGGAGACAGTGGTGGGGAGGAGTCAGAATGGAAAGACAGGAGTTCTTAGAGCAAACATAGGTACGGGGAGACTCGTGGCCACCATTTTCGTCATTGCTGGCAGTTGGGAAGCTAAGGGAATGTTAATTGAGTGTGCCTTGTATGATAAGAGCTTCACTTATATTGTCACTTTCATCCACTCAGGTCTTCACTTGAGGTAGACGTAGTTATTATCCCCACTTCCTAGATGAAAGAAATTGAAGCGGAGGGATAAAGTCACCTGGCCAAGCTGATAGAGCACAGGAGTACCAGAGATGAGATTCAGTGTCCCCCTGGAACCCTGTCGTGCTGCTTCTCTAGAAGTCCCTTAGTAAAAACTGGTCTTGTTTTTTTTTTTTAAATCAAACTGAGTAAGAATATAGTCTGTATCAATGGAGGAGAAACAGCTCTTCCTTCTTTTCTTTCTCCTCGCTAAGAAATGAGGAAAAAGCATCCTTTGCCAAAGTCTGCTGACTTTGTCTGACTATTTTGTTCTGAAGCAGGGTAAACACATCAGAGTTAGATATACATCCCAGGATACAGATAGCAGCCTGTTCAATGTGGCAGCTTTAATCTCTGAGCCTTCTCCAGTGATACGGTGTCCAGATCCCAGCCGTACTCAGTGGTATGAATTTACTGATGGGTTTGTAGAAGATGTACAAATTTAGTAAAATCCAAGTATTCCATGTAAAAGGATCTGGTTTGAATTACATGTTTCTGCGACATTATCAGGAGTTATGGATGGTGCTCTGCTTTCCACAATAGTATTCTCTGATTGTGGTTGTTGCATTTACATACTATTATATAAGATCAAGTATAGATCTATGGTTAAGTGGGAGAATTTGTTAGTTTTTACTCCTTAGATAGACAGGATTTCGTACTTACCTTTCTATGTTGTCATCAGTGATTGCTTTTATTAGTTCTGCTGCATTTGTTTTTGTTCAAAAAGACATTTACTAAAAATTACCTGTTTTCTTTACTCATAAGAGTTGCAGGTGATATGAAAATCGGCGATACCTATTACAGGTGTATACTCTGCTGAAGTAATATGAATAGTTTACTTCCTTAAAAATTATAGTGTTTATATGTATAGAGAATGCTTTGCCAATAGCAGTGCTCAGTAAGTAAGCAGGTGTCAGTAAACAAGAAAATGCATATCTGCTTTGATCAAAATTTGATTTAAAGGGACTGATTTCAACATTGGTTATTCAGATTTGTTAAATTAAATATTACTTTTCCCCCCTTAGGCTGCCATGAAGATGGTGATCTAAGCAAATACAGTGTTCTAGCACCTCTAATGATGGAAACAGAAAATGTCAGAGATACACAATTATTATTCAGCAAACAATAGATCAAAGTACATTAGAGTGGAAACATTGGAGTCAGTGAAAAGAGAGTTAGAACTCTACCTCTAGTTAATATGGTACTGTGATCCTAGACCAGTTATTAATCTCTTCAGACCAAGTTTGCCTTTTCTATAAAGTGAGTATTATAATAACAGGGAGGGATCCCTTAAGAAATGGCTTTTAAATATTCTATGGAATAGCACAGAGTCTGGCATTGTGTAAATACTCAGTAAACTTTATGTGTCGCTATTAATTTGTTTAGGACGTTTTGATGGCTTTAAGTATATATAGGTTTTCTATTTGAAAAGTTCTATTTTTAGTATGTTATACTAAGGAGTGATCTTTCAAATCAAAAACTGTTTTCTTCCAAGGATTCTCTTAAGAATCAAAGCAGACTCCAAATCAAGAGGAAAATCTTTAAAAAACAGAGATGTAATTCAGAATATTATGATTCTGTTAACTTGTTGACTTCAAAACATGAAACTTGAATAATTTGGTTTTATATGTGGTAGAAATAACCTATAAATAAAATTTTAAATTAACTAAATTTTTCTTTCGTAGTTGGCATCAGATTCAGATTTTTGAACTGGGATGTGGGTACAATGGTGAATGAGATACTGTATATTTAAAAAGCTCGTAGCTCTATGGTATATTTAATGACCAAAATTATGATGTAAGACCATTCAGTTAAACATTAATTCCATGAGACTAATTTAAGAGCATAAAGTTAGAATGTGATGTATATTGTGGGCTACCAAGAATGCCGTGTTTTTTCCAGTGTTCTGAAGCTGTATTTCTGTCACTATTGTCTATGTATGCATGTATGTGGGTGCCTATGTGCCCATGAACAGAGAAAACAAAATTTTTTAAAATTCTTGTTTTATTTCAGCTTTCATTGCCTTGTTTGTAGGAAAAGAAATAGAATTTTCTTCTCTCACCCTTAAGTGAAGAATCTATTTCCCTGAAGGGAAATTACATGCATGCATAAATGGGCAGACAAGGCTTATGTAACACAGTCATGTAAACTGTGAAGGTGTTATAAATTGCAAAATTTCTTCAGCAGAAGTAGTGATATTTATGATAAGTTTTCCACGTTCCTTCATTTTTAAGTTTTTTGCTTTTTTTCAAAATCTGCTAGGCAGTGCCATACTTTTTTTTTTTTTGAGAAAGAATGGTAAAGCTCTATCCCTTTATCACTGACAGGAATAACAAATATCCCATCTCTCCCTTGTCCTTTGACTTGGGTGACTTGTGCCCTCGTGTGTGACCAAAAGGCGCCCTTTCTGTTGACAGTTACAAGAAAAGTGGAGATGCTTTGTCGGACTGTATTCACAGTCCAAATAAACCAGGATGTTCAGAATGATTTGGGCAGCAAAAGTGTAGCTTCATGAAGTGCAGTATAGCCATCTTGCTGGACACTTAGACAAAACAGACAAAAGGACAGAGATGGAGCATTCCTAAATGTTCAACCATATTTCATTCATAGAAGAAATGAATTAGATGACAGGATTTTTCTAACTACTAGAGACAAAAACATTTCTTGTATTAGATTGCTGGAATTAAGTCAAATTTTCAGAGTCTAGAAGCTGTATTTGGTAAATTTTCTCTTTCCAAGAAAGATATTAGGCATTATTTTCCATTCTGTGCTGTGCTGTGCTTAGTCACTCAGTCGTGTCCGACTTTTTGCGACCCCGTGGACCTGCCAGGCACCTCTGTCCATGGAGCTTCTCCAGTCAAGTAAATACTGGAGTGGATTGCCATGGCCTCCCCCAGGGGATCTTCCCAACCCAGGTATTGAACCCAGGTCTCTTGCAATGTAGGAGGATTTTTTACCAACTGAGCCACCAAGGAAGTCCAAATTATCCATTCTAATTTGGTATTAACGTTAAAAGCTTGTCTGAATGCCATCTGTTATCACAGGTATTATCAGATGGAAATCTCGTTCTTGAGCTTAACTCTTATATTCTGTAAGCCAGGACAAGTGGGAACCAAATAGTAATACATCTATAAGGCTGACTTCCTCACCCCAGATGGTTGCTCTGTAAGTGTGACCTCAAGAATGAAGGTAGTATATTTTCCAAATCTTTTGCAAGTCATTTATTCTTAACCAAAAAGCCCAAGATTAAGAGAATCTGCCTGCAATGCAGGAGATGCTAGAGATGTGGGTTCGATCCCTGGATCAGGAAGATCCCTTGGAGCAGGAAATGGCAACCCACTCCAGTATTCTTACCTGGAGAATCCCAGGGACAGAGGAGCCTGGTGACCTATAGTCCATAAGGTCTCAAAGAGTCAGACATGACTGAGAGACTGACCACATACACGTACACAAACCAAAAAGCCCAGGATTAAAGAATGCCCAAATGCCAACAAGAGAAAGGAAAACAACTAACTGGAAGAAAAAGAGATAAAGAATGTGAGCAAAGCTTTGTTACTCTATTTAGTCTTTTCATTAGCAATTTACTCAGTCATATAACTAATATATCTTGGGTGCTCACAATGTGCTTGAAGAAGAGGCACTGTAAAACTAGAGATACAGAGCATGAACAAGACTGGAGTTTCTACCTATTAAATAGGAATGAGATGAACATTTAATTATGGAACAATGTAATGTAGCAGGCAAAGTTTCTTAGCAGGGCTAAACTCAGCATTGCAAGTAGATAAATAGACATTATAGCGGAAGCATATTTCCATCCTATTGTAAAATTGTTATTAATTTTGTGGCTAGATGTATTCTAACTCTTCATATTATTAAAGTTTTAGATGGATTCTGAACTTTTGCTATTATAGACAGTATTATTGTTTTGAAACCTGAAGATTGCCTCAATGTCCTAAAATAAAGACATAAGGAAATAAGACGTGGCTTGGAGATACATGGCATGGAAGTATTAGGGCTTCCCTGCTAGCTCAGTTGGTAAAGAATCTGCCTGCAATGCAGAAGACCCTGGTTTGATTCCTGGGTTGGGAAGACCCCCTGGAGAACGGATCGGCTACCCACTCCAGTTTTCCTAGGCTTCCCTTGTGGCTTAGCTGGGAAAGAATCTACCTTCAATAAAGTAGATCTGGGTTCGATACCTGGGTTGGAGATATCCCCTGGAGAAAGGAAAGGCTACTCACTCCAGTATCCTGCTTGGAGAATTTGCAAAGAGTAGGACTCGATTAAGTGACTTCCACTTTGGGCTTCCCTGGTAGCTCAGATGGTAAAGCATCTGCCTGCAATGAGGGAGACCTGGGTTCAATCCCTGGGTTGGGAAGGTACCCTGGAGAAGGAAATGGCAAACTTACTCCACTTACACTTTTTCATGGAAGTACAATAGAGGAATATGCAATACTAAAAATGATTCTTGGCAACAGTCTTTAATAATTCCAAAATGAAAAAGCAAAGCAAAAACTGCATTACATGTACACATAGATATATTAAGAGCTCAACTTTGTATATGTATGAAACTATCAAGGAAATTTTATCAAACAATTATTATGGTTAATTTTGTATGTGGGGTTACAGGTAATTACTAATGCTTTTTCTTTTTATTCTTTGCTTTTTAAAAGTTTTTCTCTAAGGACTATGTATTTTTTTTAGAACCAGAGAACACCTGTATGCTTAAAGTTTCAAGTGATTTGATTTCGATCAAAGGTAAATAAAGTTTTGAAAGGTATATCTTTTTTTTTTTCTGATTTTTATAAACTTAAAAAGGCACCAAGAATATGAATAATACTAAAATTAAGTCAAAATAAACTTTAAAAAAATCCCCTTCTTTAATAAGTAAAAATCTCACTGCTATTTTAGTTTGAATTTCTTTGGTTAGAATATATCATGATTATTTTTCTTTAATTTTTAATTTCTAAAAGATATTTGCTTTTGTCTGAATTACATACAATATCCTTTGTCTATATTTCTTATTTTTTCCCTTTATAAGGATGTTTTATATTACACTAACACTTGCTATAAATATTCCCTGTTCTCTGCATTTAAAATAATTTTAAATTGTTACTCTTCAGTAGTTTTAAATGGTCAAATTTGTTAATATAGTCCATTGTGATTTTATTTATAATATCAAATTAAAAATTTTTGGTCCTCCAGAGTTTTATAAATATTAAATTATGTTTGGTAGTTTTGTAATTGCTTGGCTAATTTCCTGTAGTTTTTAACTGAACATTTTAAGATAGCATTTATAGAATATTGTTTGTTGTATTGGCCTACATTTTTTTCTGAATGCTAATAAATGATCCCAACACCCTTATTTATATATTTAATGACACTTCCTATAAATATATTTGTATATATTCACATACATATAAATATATAGAATATGTATATGAACATGTATGTTAGTATTATTTAATTTTTTTAGTTTGTACATTGTATAGAAGTTTGTACACCTATCTCAAATGGAATTGTATTTTAATTAGCCTTGATTTAATCTTTTTAACATTTTAAAAAATATTTTAAACCTTGCTTTAATCTTGATTAATTGTAATAGTTTATATGTTTGTATATACTTACTCCCTTTTTCATACATTTTAAAATATTCTTGCCTCTTTTCTAGATTATTCTTGCTATCAATTTCTGTCATGTTCTAAGAAAAAGATCTATTTGAGGTTATTTAGGATTGAGAATTCTATTAAATGTACAAATTAATTTAGAAAATTAATAACTTAAATAATTACGAACAATAGTTTATCTGAACTCAATTGAATTTTCTGACTCCTGACAGGAGAGACTAATAATTCCTACAGAAGCATGAATGGAAGCACGACCTTCAAACTTCTGTTATCTTTGCCTTTCTCCTTAAAAGTTTCTAGGAAGCAATTGTGCATTACAAACAGAACAAAACTTATCTTCTTTGTGTTGTTAATGGTTACAATGAATGTTCCACAACTCATGGAAGTACTTCCTGAAAACATTAAAATAGTTAACCAATTAAAGACTACTTAGATTAACAAATATCTTGAGGAGAAAGCATTAAACATAAAAGTCCTTATCTCATGAACAATTATGACATAGATTTTCTAACACCTGAAATTTCAAAATAAGGTTTTTTTATAAAAAAAAGGAACAGTAATTCTGGATCACGGGTCAATTGTGGAAAAAACAGGTCTAATTTGAATCATAAGTTTAGAAGTTTGACTATGAGAGGAAACCAGAATGCCTGTAGAGAGAGGTCTGGGAAGGGTTGTTAGCACGTATCATTTTTCTGTTGCAATTTTGTAAGAACACAAGTGTTTGTAGGATAGGTGTTTATATTTGAGCCATGATACTAGTTCATGCCTGATTTCCAGGTTTGTTTTTTTTTTTAATTCCAGTTAAGATCTCTGCTATTCACTGGCCTATGTCTTAGATTCAACCCACCTTTTGAGACCATCTTATCAGAGCCATAGTTATTAGCATCTTTCCCCTTATCTTTCATTATGCCACCCATATACTTTGCACCAAGTTGCATATATTATATGAAGAAAGTGAAAGTGTTAGTCGCTCAGTCATGTCCGACTCTTTCGACCCCATGGACTATAGTCCACCAGGCTCCTCTGTCCAAGAAATTCTCCAGGCAAGAATACTGGAGTGGGTTGCCATTCCCTTCTCCAGGGGTCTTCCCGACCCAGAGATGGAATCCAGGTCTCCTGCCTTGGAGACAGATTCTTCATTATCTGAGCCATTTTATTTTATTTTTTTTAAAATACCACAAATAAGATCTTTTATTTGTCACCATTAACAGTCTGCATTTTAAACCGATTCTTGGACTGGTGGCTCGTATCCATCAGCTCGTTCAACTTTAGCACCTGTCTCATCCCCAGTAGCTTTTCCAGAACTACTACCTTCACCATGTAGTTCCATGAGTTTTCCCAATTCAAATTTGGGCTTCTTCAGCATTTTTACTTTTCTAAAGAAGACATCGTGGAGTGGATAAATAGATTGGCAAGCCTTTTCTATGTCTTTTCCAATGCTATCTGGAATCAATTTATTGACCACCTCTTTCAAGTCATTTGTCTGCACCTCTCGGGTCATGATTTCCATCATCTTCTTGCGAATCTGGCGCACCTGCTGGTGCTGGGCATAAGAGGTCTTCTGAATCTGATTGTTGCGTTTTTTAGTAAAACCCACACAGAACAGACGAAGCAAGTAACCGTCTTGACATCAACATGAGCTTTAATCATGGTCTGCCATTTTTTGACCATGGAGCACATTTTGTCACAGGTAAGATCCATACCATGAAAATTAGTCAGGCAGTTTTTGCCCTGAACATCCTCAGTAATTAGCTTGAATTTTCTAAATGCTACTTCATCATTCTGCAGATCAGCAAGACTCACTTCAAAAACACGACCTTTGAGGCCATCAGACGCGATTTTGGTTCCTTGCGTTCTCGTGACCAATGTTTTCCCAATATTCCTTATATTGAACATAGCTGGTGCTTTCACATCATACCAGTCTTTTTTAGAAAATGGGTCAACCCTGGATTTAAAAACATGCTTAAGTTTTAAAATTACGTAACTGTTTTGAGCTTTCCTCATTCTAATTACTTTAAAAGGCTAACTAAATTCCTCTCAGCGAGGTGAGGGACGCACAAGTAAATCTAGCTCTTCTCACCAAGTCCTTGTACAGACCTGACAGGCCAGTCAATTATGCCACGAACACATATCCTCTCCACCACACCAACGCTGCCTCCGGACAAGCAATGTCGCTTCACTTTTACTGTTTTGTGAAGACACACACTGGTAATCCGCACACTTTAGGGCCTCGTGCTAGCTTAATGGAAACTTTCAGCTTCCACCCGGTCCATGCAGTGGAAAGGTGCGGGGTCCTGAGTGAACCACAACAATGCCTTTCACATCCAGATCTTAGAGAGGTCTTATCCGTGGAATTTACGAAGCCCATGATCCCACAACTCCTGTCCGACTCACGACAGAAATCTGACTCAAAAGGGGCGCGCACGAGGCCCAGAAGGCCAGGGGAAAAACAGCCCGCCTCAAAGCAGCACCGGTCTCCGCCGGGCCGCGGTTCACAGTTTACCAAGCCCGCACGGCCATCTCAATCCAACTAGAATCCTTGCCATCCGGCTTACTCTGCGGCTCAGAAACCGCTCGCCGACTCCGGTAGGGGTCCCCCAAAATGGAGGCCGCGACACGTGCCACTTACACTTTCTTCTTGGCTCCCTTTTTGCCTCCTTTCGTAAGCCGCTTGTTCTTGCCGACCGCCATGGTGCCGCTCAGAGAGCCAAAAGGCTATCTGAGCCATTTTAATTACTCTCCCAAACAAATCTAAAGAGTATGTATTATTCTGGATTGTCACCTAATTTTTACTAGTACTATTTTTTCCCCCATATCCCTAAGAACTTGCAGTTTTGTTGTGCACAGATCACTTCCCAGATGATCCCTACAGCACCATGGAACTCTAGCATCTGCATTCCCTTATTAGATTCCACCTGCTGGCATTGCCAACTGACCAGTTCACTGAGCTGTGAATGAACTGGCTGTTCTCTCCATAGTCAACACCTAGATCTGTCAGTTGTCTCTTAACCACCACCACCCACACCACCCGCCCCCCCCCAATCTGTAATAGTCTGCTATCTTATCTTGTGTTGTCTGTCTATCCATTTGCCATCCTTTTTTATTTATTGTGTTGTCAAGGAGAGGCAAAAGAATTCTAATTTTAATGCTTTCAAAGACCCATAAGGAGGCTGTCCTTAGATTCAGGGTTGATGGTAATAGTGAAAAATTTGATTCTCTACTAATGCTCAGTAGTTATTCTTGGCCAAAATGACTATTAGTCAGACACACAGGTTGTTTCTATATGCCTATGAACTTAGCTGGATACAGTTTCAATACATTACAATGGGCTGAAGGCCCTCAGTGGATAACCCCTGGTGGATGTTATCAAGGGCACGCCATTAAGGAGGGAGGAAAAGAAAACTGAACAGCAGGGGAAAGAATACTAGACTTTGAGTAAGAGGCTATGATTTAATTTTTGGCTATCTTATGCATTAGTTGAGTGCATGGAAAGTTTATTAAACATTCTGAGTCTTTTTTTCTTTATGTATAAAATATGGATTGTGTTCAACATTAGGTTCAACAAAACACTATATAGAAAAGACTGAATTCTGGCACACAGTTGGAGAGTTGATCTATCAGAAAATAAGATAGCACATTCAATGCGACAATTGATGAGACTGACTGAAGAATTTATTTACAAATGAACAGGACTAACAGAAACTGAGAAGCAGGGAGCTGTTACTTAGCCCAAAAAGAGCAAGGGGAGCCAGGAGTTACTGGAATGTGGAAAAAGAGTTCTACCCACAGAAGGCTAGCTGTAAAGGATGTCTGGCTGGAGTAAATAAGCAGCAACTTCATGCTTATAGTAAAACTGGTTAAATTAAGTGGTCTTTTTACCTTTAACAAATGTAGCTCTTTTGATGCAAACTAAATCTGGTGTCAAATTTAGAAATTAACTGAGTAAATCTTTCTAGAGAGTTACCAAGAAAAATGATTATCAGGAAGTACAACTACCAGAAAAAAATGGGAGGTAGGCAGTGGGAGAACAGAAATATACTTTGAACCAAGGAAAGGACCTGAGAGACAGTTTCTGTCCTTCTGATTAACAAAGGTAACCTGCATAATTTTTACTGAGATATTTATTGTTGATGGAATTTTTGAAAGTGGAAGTGTTAGTTGCTCAGTTGTGTCCGACTTGTTGCGACCCCGTGGGCTGCAGCCCTCCAGGCTTCTCTGTCCATGGACTTCTCCAGGCAAGAATACTGGAGCGGGTAGCCATTCCCTTCTCCAGGGGATCTTCCTAACCCAGGGATTGCAGGCAGATACTTTATCATCTGAGCCATCAAATTATGGGGCATTTCGACTTATCCTCAAGTCTCATCCTCACCAGGTGGGATTAAATGTTTCAACTGGATTGAGTCAACTGAAGCGCATATGAGTATTTCCTAATAGGATAGTGTCAGATCCAGAGATCCACATGGATGTGTTGTTAAGTTGTAATAAAGTTCTGTGCAGATTTCAACATTATTGTATACACATGAAGAGAAATTAAAAAACAAAAACATACATTCCAATGATACACTCCTACAGTTAGTTTGGAATACTTACCCCTGCTGCTGCTGCTAAGTCATTTCAGTTGTGTCCGACTCTGTGTGATCCCATAGATAGAAGCCCACCAGGCTCCCCCGTCCCTGGGATTCTCCAGGCAAGGACACTGGAGTGGGTTGCCATTTCCTTCTCCAATGTGTGAAAGTGAAGTCGCTCAGTCGTGTCCGACGCTTAGCGACCCCACGGACTGCAGCCTACCAGGCTCCTCCATCCATGGGATTTTCTAGGCAAGAATACTAGAGTGGCCATTGCCTTCTCCGATACTTACCCCTACCTAAGAGTAAATAGGATCATATTGGACTGATTTTACTGATTGCTTTACTCTGAGGAACTGATCAATATCAGAAGAGGCCCTGTTTTTCTTGCCTTCAGACTTTTCCCTATTTTACTCATTTAGATTAATCCCAGTGTTGTGCTGTCGGTTGGGTGTGGATGGAGTGGGGATGGTTTATTTGTCCTGAGAAACAAAATAAGTGGTCGCTGATGCTACTTGACAGCACCTCTGTGTGGATGGTGGGGATAATGATCTGACATATGGATGTGAACAAGTGTTTCCTTAATTGTCCATCCAGGTGGTACTCTCTGAATGTTTCCAGATTTTGTGTTTTTGATCACCTAAACCATGTAAAATGAAAATGTCACAAGAGAGGAATTGGACAGCAGTCAGTTGTTAATATGCTGGCTCCACAGTTTCAATATTTATCCATACTTGAAAAGAGGAAAGAAGGAGAACAGAGAAACAGAGATTTCTATAAGCTAATGAGAGTAACAGGGCTTCCCTGGTGGCTCAGCGGTCATGAATCCGCCCGCCAGTGCAGGAGTTGAGGGTTCGATCCCTGGGTCAGGAAGATCCCCTAGAGAAGGAAATAGCAACCCACTCCAGTATCTTTCCCTGCAAGATGGCATGGACAGGGGAGCCTGGCGGGCTGTGGTCCATGGGGTCACAAAAGAGTTGGATATTATTTATCGACTAAACAACAGTTGAAAGTAACAAGAATTGAATCTTGCACAAGGAGCTGAATAGGTAGCAGCAGATCAGTTCAGTTCAGTTCAGTTGCTCAGTCGTGTCCGACTCTCCGCGACCCCATGAATCACAGCACGCCAGGCCTCCCTGTCCATCACCAACTCCCGGAGTTCACTCAAACTCATGTCCACAGAGTCGGTGATGCCATCCAGCCATCTCATTCTCTGTCGTCCCCTTCTCCTCCCGCCCTCAACCTCTCCCAGCATCAGAGTCTTTTCCAGTGAGTCAACTCGTCACATGAGGTGGCCAAAGTACTGGAGTTTCAGCTTCAGCATCAGTCCTTCCAATGAACACCCGGGATTGATCTCCCTTAGAATGGACTGGTTAGATCTCCTTGCAGTATAAGGGACTTTCAAGAGTCTTCTCCAACACCACAGTACAAAAGAATCAATTCTTCGGAGATCAGCTTTCTTCACAGTCCAACTCTCACATCCATACATGACCACGGGAAAAACCATTGCCTTGACTAGACGGACCTTTGTTGGCAAAGTAATGTCTCTGCTTTTTAATATACTATCTAGGTTGGTCATAACTTTCCTTCCAAGGAGTAAGCATCTTTTAATTTCATGGCTGCAATCAGCATCTGCAGTGATTTTGGAGCCCAAAAAAATGAAGTCTGACACTGTTTCCACTGTTTTTCCGTCTATTTCCTATGAAGTGATGGGACCAGATGCCATGATCTTTGTTTTCTGAATGTTGAGCTTCAAGCCAACATTTTCACTGTCCTCTTTCACTTTCATCAAGAGGCTTTTGAGTTCCTCTTCACTTTCTGCCATAAGGGTAGTGTCATCTGCATATCTGAGGTTATTGATATTTCTCCCAGCAATCTTGATTCCAGCTTGTGCTCCTTCCAGCCCAGCGTTCCTCATGATGTACTCTGCATATAAGTTAAATAAGCAGCATGAAAATATAGAGCCTTGTATATTTTCCTATTTGAAACCAGTCTGTTGTTCCATGTCCAGTTCTAACTGTTGCTTCCTGACCTGCATACAGATTTCTCAAGAGGCAGGTCAGGTGGTCTGGTATTCCCATCTCTTTCAGAATGTTCCACAGTTTATTGTGATCCACACAGTCAAAGGCTTTGGCATAGTCAATGAAGCAGAAATAGATGTTTTTCTGGAACTCTCTTGCTTTCTCCATGATCCAGCGGATGTTGGCAATTTGATCTCTGGTACCTCTGCCTTTCCTAAAACCTGCTTGAACATCTGGGAGTTCATGGTTCACATATTGCTGAAGCCTGGCTTGGAGAATTTTGAGCATGACTTTACTAGCATGTGAGATGAGTGCAATTGTGTGGTAGTTTGAGCATTCTTTGGCATTGCCTTTCTTTGGGATGGGAATGAAGACTGACCTTTTCCAGTCCTGTGGCCACTGCTGAGTTTTCCAAATTTGCTGGCATATTGAGTGCAGCACTTTCACAGCATCATCTTTCAAGATTTGAAATAACTCAACTGGAATTCCATCACCTCCACTAGCTTTGTTTGTAGTGTTGCTTTCTAAGGCCCACTTGACTTCACATTCCAAGATGTCTGGCTCTAGGTCAGTGATCACATTATCGTGACTATCTTGGTCGTGAAGATCTTTTTTGTACAGTTCTTCTGTGTATTCTTGCCACCTCTTCTTAATATCTTCTGCTTCTGTTAGGTCCATACCATTTCTGTCTTTTATTGAGCCCATCTTTGCATGAAATGTTCCCTTGGAATCTCTAATTTTCTTGAAGAGATCTCTTGTTTTTCCTATTCTGTTGTTTTCCTCTATTTCTTTGCATTGATCACTGAGGAAGGCTTTCTTATCTCTCCTTGCTATTCTTTGGAACTCTGCATTCAGATGCTTATATCTTTCCTTTTCTCCTTTGCTTTTCGCTTCTCTTCTTTTCACAGCTATTTGTAAGGCCTCCTCAGACAGCCATTTTGCTTTTTTGCATTTCTTTTCCACGGGGATAGTCTTGGTCCCTGTCTCCTGTACAATGTCACGAACCTCTGTCCAGAGTTCATCAGGCACTCTATCTATCAGACCTAGTCCCTTAAATCTATTTCTCACTTTCACTGTATAATCATAAGGGATTTGATTTAGGTCATATCTGAATGGTCTAGTGGTTTTCCCTACTTTCTTCAATTTAAGTCTGAATTTGGCAATAAGGAGTTCATGATCTGAGCCACAGTCAGCTCCTGGTCTTGTTTTTGCTAACTGTATACAGCTTCTCCATCTTTGGCTGCAAAGAATATAATCAATCTGATTTCGGTGTTGACCATCTGGTGATGTCCATGTGTAGAGTCTTTTCTTGTGTTGTTGGAAGAGGGTGTTTGCTATGACCAGTGCATTCTCTTGACAAAACTCTATTAGCCTTTGCCCTGCTTCGTTCCGTGCTCCAAGGCCAAATTTGCCTGTTACTCCAGGTGTTTCTTGACTTCCTACTTTTGCATTCCAGTCCCATATAATGAAAAGGACATCTGTGTTGGGTGTTAGTTCTAAAAGGTCTTGTAGGTCTTCATAGAACCATTAAACTTCAGCTTCTTCAGCATTACTGGTTGGGGCATAGGCCTGGATTACTGTAATATTGAATGGTTTGCCTTGGAAACGAACAGAAATCATTCTGTCATTTTTAAGATTGCATCCAAGTACTGCATTTTGGACTCTTTTGTTGACCACGATGGCTACTCAATTTCTTCTAAGGGATTCCTGCCCACAATAGTAGATATAATGGTCATCTGAGTTAAATTCTCCCATTCCAGTCCATTTTAGTTCACTGATTCCTAGAATGTCTATGTTCACTCTTGCTGTGTCCTGTTTGACCGCTTCCAATTTGCCTTGATTCATGGACCTAACATTCCAGGTTCCTATGCAATACTGCTCTTTACAGCACCGGACCTTTCTTCTATCACTGGTCACATCGACAACTGGGTATTGGTTTTGCTTTCTTTTGCTCCATCCCTTCATTCCTTCTAGAGTTATTTCTCCACTGATCTCCAGTAGCATACTGGGCACCTACCGACCTGGGGAATTCCTCATTCAGTATTCTATCATTTTGCCCTTTGATACTGTTCATGGGGTTCTCAAGGCAAGTATACTGAAGTGGTTTGCCATTCCCTTCTCCAGTGGACCACATTTGGCTGTGGTCCATGTGATCAGATCGACTAGTTTTCTGTGATTATGATTTCAGTGTGTCTGCCCTCTGATGCCCCCTCCCAATACCTACCGTCTTATTTGGGTTTCTCTTACCTTGGGCGTGGGATATATCTTCACAGCTGCTCCAAGAAAGCGCAGCCGCTGCACCTTACCTTGGATGACAGTAATTAAAGGCATGTGAGCCTGCATACGTGAGAGACGCCGGCCCCGGCGGCACAGATGCGAGAGGTAGTAGCAACTGAGTGACAATTGTCCCACCAACCAAAATGGGACAATTGCAATGAATGGAAGAGAGAGAGCACAAAAGAAACATTACTATAATAAGTACATTAACCTTAAAGGTGGTGGTGAAAATGCATGGGTCCTAAATATTATCTAAATAATGGATCAACATTTGAAAAGTTTTTCTTGAGATTGAAGATTTGTATTTAATTTCTACTCTTTATGTGTTTATTGTAATAAGACAATATTTACATTCTACTTAAAAAAGTAAGCCAAATGTAGATACTGTTTTATGCTCTTTGACTTTATTCACAGCAAAAAATGATAACATCATTTTTATATGACTCATATGCAAAATGAAATACATTCATCTATGAGGTCGGCTGATGGGAAATAAAATCAGATATTTTACTTCTAACTCCATCAAGCAAAAGAAAAATCAGTTGTGATTCCAAGAAGAGATGACCTCTTGGTAAGGAAATATTTGTTTTACAATTTTCAGAAAGAATTATCAAATAACATACTGTAAAAAAGTCGAATGCCTAAGCATATTCTTTGTTTTAAATGAAACCATAAATGGTACGTGAGGGAACACAGTAACATTTGAGAAAGAGGCAATTGCATGAATATTTACATTTCTTCCTATGTTCCTGTGTTCATAAAAAATAAAATTCAGGTGTCGTGGAAAAACACCTCTCATTCTTTGAGCTTTACATTAGTAAGCTGTCAACTCCTTGAAGACAAGAAAGATAGTTTAGCTTATGCTTTCATGTAACTTTTTGAACTTACTTGATCATGTTGATTTTAAATTCATATATAGATAGAGCCTTGGATCCTTTGTTGTTTATTTTAATTTCTAGATTTAAATTCTGTAATCTAAAAGTATGTGACAACTTATAATGGTCTTTTTAAAGTAAATTTCAATTTTCCTGGTACAAGCATATTTTTTGAAAAGGTGGCATTGAATCTGTATAAGTTTAATTGTCACAGTTGTTTGGTCGAATGCTTGATTTGGGGATTTGTCAGTGAGATGAAGAAGTCAGCCACAAGAACTTTATATGAAAACTGATTTTGTAGAAAGATGCTGCTTCCATTTGCTTCTTCTAGTCAACGGAAGGGTGAAATCTTGTCTTTCAAGCATTGTGAGGCAAGATGAAAATATCAGTGCCACTCTCTGAAATGTTAAATGGTTGCTTGTTAGATATTGTAAATGTGGCCTCTTTATATGTCCTTACAGAAAGGTTTACTTTGGATGGCAAGTCTGAAAACTCACCATCATTGCATATAAGGTTTAAAAAGGTAAACCACACAGTGAGATTTAGAATTTCTGCATTTAATGCTTTGGATGGATAATTGAAATCGTTAACACAGAAGTTCCTTACATTTTCTTTGGGCTCAGAGGTTTTTGTAAACTGGTTTTCAAGAAAGAGGTAAGACCTGAAGAAGGAAAAATACAATATATTGTTTAGCATGCATGTTTGACACTCAAGTTTATTGATAGGTTCTGCTTTTTATAAGATGAATACTATGACAAATGACAGAGAAGAGATTGTGCGTCAGTATCTCTGTTCTATCTATGTACTGCCAGTGGGCAAAGATTTCTCATTTCATACATCATTTACAACTTCCTACAGTAATTTTACACAGTTCATATCCTTGGTACAGGCATAGCAATAATCTATACATATATATGCATGCAGGCATACTGAATATGAAAACCATGTGGTTCTAAAAAGAGTTCCAGAGTTCACACACTCCAACAAAGAAAAGTTGCTAAGAGCCCGTAAGTTGTTCAATTAAAAAACTTTTCTATTTTAACTTATGCCCCAGTGTTTACCTCTGAAACAGATTGGCTCAGGAGGTCTTCTTTTAAAGTACTCTTTGTAAGAGTGAAATATTTTGTTTTCCTAATTGCTTTTGTATTCCAAAAGTTTAAAAATCATATTTTTTTCTACTACTTTTGGTCTTTTGCCTCTAAGTAAAATGAGAAAGACAAAATAATGTGTTTTTAAATGGGTAAAAAATACCCTAAAATGTACAGGTTTACAGTTTTAAATGTGAGTAAACATAAAAGTTTGACAGTGTTTGGTTATTTTGGACTTTTTAAAATTATTTTAAGTTAACATAGTTCTACTATTTCATCTAATACAGAACATGTAACTTTTAGAGATATTATGAATTGCTAAGTTGATACATAATTTGTCATATTCATAAATAATTCTGAGTGTCTTTCATGCATTATCAATAATCTGTAATCAGTTTTTATTTTTCAGTTTCTAATTTTTTTCAAATTTCATTGTGCTTCTTATTCTGGTTTTCATTGTATGTGTTTAGAACAATGAATGATAATTAGATAGCGCCTTTCAAAAGCACAGAAAACAATGATTCATATTCAGTAAATACAGTGAATCCCACTATTTATCAGTGAATAAAAAAGTCTATCTCTTTTCAAAAATTATTCATTATATTGACACGATATTGCTATTGTTCCACAACCATGATTTCTTAAGACACTTTTTTTCTTTTTGGAAATTGTTGCTTAAGATTCTCTTGTATTAACATTTCCTGGTACTCCGAATGCATCTGAAAGCATAAATCTATGTGTAGAAGTTAAGGTTTCTATATTTAGGTCCTTGTACTCTAAGAGAAGACAGGAACACACAATTGGTATATTTTACTTTTGTGACTGTTTTAGTTACTAATTTTGATAAGTATATAAGAAATTAGAGGTCCTTGTTCATGGCAACCCACTACAGTACTCTTGCGTAAAAAGTCTCATGGACAGAGGAGCCTGCTGGCTCCATGGGAGTGCAACGAGTCAGACATGACTTAGTGACTGAGTGTGTACACATGCACACACATACACACATGTTCTCATTCATTAGTTTTAGGAGAAGAAATTTCCAGTGCTGTTCTGTCATTCATCACTTTTGGTCTCTCTCTGAACTTCAATATCTTTATCTACAAAATGATGCAAACTGGATGATTTTAAATTTACTTAATATAGGTGAGATTCTTTTTTATTTTTATTAACCATGTTATATGTCTGAAAGCAAAATAACCTGAAAAATTTAAGTGTACGAAACAAAGGCTTTTTAAGTTCAGGATTATTTTAATGGCCACTGTATTTAACTTCATTTGCTATAATCCTAGTAACATTATGGTCAAATAGTAACTGTGGAAATGGTGCCATTTTATCTTAGTTTTACAGATAGTCATATTAAATGGCTGATTCTTGTTGCTGTTTGACAGAAGGCAACAAAATTCTGTAAAGCAATTATCTTTCAATTAAAAAATAAGCTAGCATTTTATAAACACTCAAATATACATCTGTGTTTTTCATAGCTGGTTGGTGTTTGAAAACTTATTACTAGGCATTATAGAATGCCTGAATAACTGAGATAAAGTACGTGCATTCAAGCATGATTTAGAGCTTTTAAGGAAAACATAGTCAAAAGCAGTCCTTTTAATGAACTTAAACACAGAAACGATTGTTAAAAAGCCAACAGCTGAAACCTTTACAGCATTGATCCCGAAGTAACAAGAGGAACTATACTAGCTTCATACATACCACGTATGTAGAGAACTACCATTAGGGAAGGAGGGGGTGGGACTAACTCAGAAAGCAGCATTGATGTATATACACTGTCATGCGTAAAACAGATAACTAGTGGGAAGTTGCTAAATAACACGGGGAGGCCAGCCTGGTGCTCTGTGATGACCTAGAGGGGTGAGATATGAGAAGCGAGGGAGGGGATGTATATAATTATGACTGATTCATATTATTGTACTGCAGAAACCACCACAACATTTTAAAGCAATTATCCACAAATTAAAAAAAAAATTAAAATCACATGCAAAAAGAAAATTTCTAGAGAAGTAACTTCTTTTCTAATCTTGAGATTCCAACCAAAGCTATTTTTAACTGCAACACTATCTCTACATACACACAAATAAAAGAATAAGTGGAATTGTCAGGCAATAAACTTTTTTTAAAGTTGCAATCATATTAATACATAATCATGTGTCACTTCTTCCTTGTTGATGTTATACTAAAGATATTTTATCATTCTTTCAACAGATATATTGGAGTCCTCTTATTACATAAAAAGTAACTAAACCTTACTTAAACTTCTAAATTTAGTGTCAGGGGCTTGTCATTATAAGGGTGACTATGTATGTTAATTTTTATTGTTATGTAAGAAATTGCCTTTAAGTAGTGGCTTAAAACAATAGGTATTTGTTACCTGAAAATTTCTGTGAATCAGGAGTCTAAACACAGATTAGTTGTGTTCTCTAAAAACAAGGCTTTATTCAAGATGGAGTTCTCATCTAAATATTCAACCAGGGAAGGATCCATTTGCAAATTCACTTAGTTGTGGTCACTGCCATAATTCATATCCTGTGGTTTTAGTACGGAGGGCCTCATTTTCCTCCTGGCTGTCAGTTGGATGTCCTTGCAGGTTGTTGGTTGCAAGCTTCTCTCAATTCCTAGAAGCCACTCTCAATTTCTTACTACATGAGCCTTCCAACATGACTACTTGTTTCATCAAAGCCAGAAGACCAAGAGAAACTCCTGCAAAATGGGAGCTGTGATCTTACAAGCATAATCACATATATGCGATTATGCATATTTCTTCATCTTTGTTATATTCTATTGATTAATAGCAAGTCACACATCTCATCCATACTCAAGGAAAAGGAGTCCCACAAGGCCATGGTCATCAGGCGGTAGAGGTAATAGGGGGCTTCCCAGGTGGTACCAGTGGTAAAGAACATGCCTGCCAATGTAAGAGACACAGATTCAGTCCTTGGGTCAGGAAGATTTCATGGAAGAGGGCATGGCAGCCCACTTTAATACCAGACGCTTTGAGTCTGTCCACCATACATAGCTTTACTATGTAAAGCTAACAATCTAGGTATGAGGAATTAATTTGCAAATACATGAACAAAAATAAAAACAGAGGCTGTAGTTCATATACTGTGCTTGTGGTCAGTTGTGTCCAACTCTTTGCAGGCCCATGAACGATAGCCCACCAGACTCTTGTGTCTATGGAATTTTCCAGGCAAGAATACTGGAACAGGTTGCCATTGCCTACCAGGGGATCTTCCCGACCCAGGAATTGAACCTCTTGCACTTCCTTCATTGACAGGCACATTCTTTCCCACTAGTGCCACCTGGAAAACCCATTTCAAATATTCTTGCCTGTAAATTAGGAAATTTGGCCTTGTATGGCATTCAGTAACCTGTTATACCTCTCTGGACCCATAGGGATTGAATTCACAAGTAAAAATGGAGGGGCTTGGACTGGAATGATTGATAAAATCCTTTTCAGTTCTAGACTTCTACAAGGTCTAGAATATTTGGCATACATAGCATTATTCAATGAACTAGATATTTATTAAGTTTAAGTTTTTTTATTTTATTGTTATTTATTTATTTAGTTTTCTTAATGGCTTATATAAAAAAGGCCAAATCTATTGAGATTTCAACTTAATTTTAATGCATTTTTGAATGTCTACTCTAAAAAGGTCATGGGAAGTAGTAAAATGATTAAGTAGTAAATGATTAATGATTAAGAAGATAAGTTTAAGATTTAGATGCTTAAGTTCAAATCCTTGGTTCTTCCTTTCATCAACTGAGTGACATTGGGCAAAATATTTAATCTCTCCTCATTGATAACATGAAATGATAATACTACCTAGCTTATAAGATTGTTGCCTCACAAATATTAATTATTATACTTCATAAATATTAGCTGTTATAGATTTTATTATAATTACAATACGATGTGTCATTCATGTTAGGCAAGGAAAATAAATGCCAGGTGAATAATTAAGTGTGTCTGCCTTGAAGGAATGCACAGAAATTGTGCTTTATTGAAATATTTTCTCTTCTAGGTAGAATTTTGCTGTTATTTAGTTGCTAAGTCCTGTCCAACTCTTTGCAACCCCATGGACTGTAGCCCGCCAAGCTCTTCTGTCCATGAGTTTCTCAGTCTGGAGGAAATTGGAGTGGGTTGCTATTTCCTTTTCCAAGGGGATCTTCCTGACCAAGGGATCAAACCCGTGTCTCCTGCATTGGAAGGTGGCTTCTTTACCACCAGGAAGCCCTGGTAGAATATGTCATGATAAAAATATTTTATTTCCCTTGAGATTTATCAGAAAATAGTTGAAATTCTTGTTTAATATGATAAGTATGGTTATATTAATAATTGAGTAATATCTGTTGGATTTTATCCAAACTTCTCAGAAAGAATTAACTAGGGCAAGATTTTTTTTAGTATAAAAATACTATCTGCCTTATGAAATGTTCATTTTGATTCCGTATATTCTGCTCTTTTGTGAGCAGGTTTCTAGGTACAACACTTCATGGTTATTAATAAATGGGCCATACATAAATTATGCATTAAGAAAAAATGAAAGGCAAAAGCACTGAGCATCCCTTTTGCTAGTTAGGGGAAACAGTTTTACTATCTGACATTGAAGACAAGACAGTCAGTGTAATTTATTAGAATTACAAGCAGCCAGATTCATACCCCACCTCATCTTTCAAACTCTCTTTTGTTCTCTACACAGAAAAATCACATGGAATGAGAAATAACCATGAAGGGATAGCTATTTTGATCTGCAAGAGAATCCTTAACTACACACATTTTCTGAAAGTATTTTTACCACCTGGTCTTGGGTTTTCAGTCTTTGAACTTCTCCTATGACATAGGGACAAACTCAGAAGACCAAAAACTGCAATTCAGATACTTAAAAACTCCAGTGAAAGTGAATATCTTTGCTATCTCATGAACACATTATATGAATGGAATGAAGCAAGGCAAATATTGATGTGTTTTATGGATATGTGGATGCCTTTTAAAGGAACTGACTAATGAGGGATGGTTAAAAGGCAGATCTACTGATAAATCGCTCTTTAGTTTTTTTTTTTTTTTCCTTTTGGCCATATAGCACAGCCCATGAAATCCTAGTTCCCCAAGCAGAAACTGGACTGGACCAAGGACTGAACTCACGCCCTCTGCAGTGAAAGTGCATAGTCCTAACCACTGGACCGCCAGGGAATTCCCTTTGTTTTAACTATAAGGAGAAAAAAGGAGAAATCAAAGGAGTTGAGAAGAGAAATCCTAGCAAACAGCTGCGTTCTCAGTTGGTAAAAATCATACTGAGTCTTTTTGCATATGATCCACAGTCTGAAATTGTCTTTTTTCTTTATTTCCTTCTTTGTTTTATCTCTCTATTTAGAATATTGGATCCATGATGGCTAGGATCTTGTATGTTCCTTTCATCACTTGAATCCATTTCCTACAACTCTGTAAGGCCATGGTAGGTAAATAAAAACTTGCTCAATGAATGCATGAGGAATCGATGTTTGGATTCTAGTTTTCCGTGCAACAAAGTAGTTGAGAGGCCTTAAGATTATCATTTAACTCTTGCAGGATCAATTTCTTTACCTTTAAAATGATGGAGTAGACTGGATGGCTAACATTTCTTGCAGCACTAATGGTCACTGATGGCATGCATGTTTCAAGGGTTTGTATGAAAACCAAGTAATATTTTTACAGGAAACTTCACTTATGTAACAGATTGCATTTGACAGATTTTTTTTTTTTTATTCTGAAACTTTAATCCAAGATGAAATTATTTATGTGTTAGTTATCTGTGCTTTCATTAATGTCTTCTTTTTATTCCTGATTAAACAAGGTTATTTTGGTCTGATAAGTCCATTTTTTGTTATTTAGATACCCAAATAGGGTTAAAAAAATTCTTACAGCTTACAGTGAGGGTTCTCTTAAAAACTTTTTACAGTTAATGTTTTAAATGGTGAATTTTTAGAAAATTCTAAATACAGATCTATTTGAGGAGGAAAGAGAGTTGAGAGATATCTAGTTGTTTCCAGATTTTATAGTGCTATAAACATCTTGAATAAGTGGACATTAAGAAATCTTCATTTGTCTCTTTTTTATTTTGTATGGTAAATATAAATTTAATATTATACTAAAGTCTTTTGAGTGGCTTTGCTAGCTGATCATAACTTTACCACATTGTCAGGAGATTGAATCCATAATTGTGGGAAGATATTGCTTGTAAAGAACATTTAGATTCTTTTGCTTTTCATGAGGATGCTTTTTAATTGCCTATGTGTTTCTTTTTCATCAGTACCTAAGTGGGTTAAATAATTTAATAAGAATAATATGTAGAATTCCAAATACATTTCATTTCAAATATAAACTTACATGTAGTAATGCAAAGGTACTTAATTTCACATTTATTAAACTGAAATTACTTAAAGAATTTTTGATTTTGCTATTGTAATGTGAAAATGTGAAATGAATGTGAAAAATGAATAAGTGAGAGGGGATAAATAACCCTACAGTATTCATGATCAAAGAACACTATTACATTCCTGTCTGAAAGCTATGTTCTTTATTTAGATAAATTTACTTGCTAATTGAAACTCAAATGCTACTGAATGCAGATTTCTAACTTCTGGCTTAATGCAGAGAAAATGTGTTCTTATAAAAGTTGGAAAGCATTATGTTAATCATTTTTATTGACATGTCTTCTCTCTAGACCATTAGAAAGTAAAGGTAGTCAAAACTGAAGTTCCGAAGACGAAAAATGAAACTAGTAAACTCGACTGACGTCTCACTTCCTAAGAATTTCAGCATACAATTTGCCCATACAAGTTCCATTAAAGTTAATGGGAGTCGTGTGACTAATTCTCTCTGTAGGGTACTAAAAATGTACCCTGCAGTATTAAAAAGTCTGAACCTAATTTTTACTTTCTCTTAACCTTGGTCATGTTACACTAAAGCTAGATATTTTCATTATCACACACATATATGGTAATCTTTGTATAAAGATTTGAAAATAATCTGGGGGAGAGGCTGAATTTATGTGGGTCAGAGCCGAATTTTAATTAGTATTGCAAATATGAGTACTGGTTTCATTATAATGATAAAACAACCATAAGTATCTGTAATTTACCCTCTAGCAATACAAATGAGAACTTAAACCTCAATGAATTCAATAAATGAAACATTTTCAGAACACTTACTTAAAATCAGGTCTACTTTTTAATCAGTCATGTTTTAAGTGAATGCTTATTAATAGAGCATTAATAAAACATGCTTATGGAATGAGATTTCAAGAAAGCGGTGAAATGAATAAAAGACAAAGAAAGTGAAAAGAGCTAATGGATAATTTTTAACTTTCAAAAAACAACTTAGTTTATTTACATATTTATTTCAAATTAAACAGTAGATTTTAAATATTTTTTTACACTTATATATAAAGAAAAAACACTACAGATAATATTGCCTGTGAATTCATGACCCTTTTACACTGCCCAAGTTCCCTCTGCTTTTGACATTCAAACTAAAATATTAATCTCATTTTTTTCCTTTAAATAATTTCTGCCTGACTTCTATCACTACCTAGGGGGATGAAGCTATAAGGTTTTATTTTTAAAGAATGCAAAAAGGAAAGGAAAACTCTGTGTGTGAATAAATACCTCACCATCCATTTTTCACTGAAACCAGCAGCTATGATGCAAAAATAGAGACATGCACAAAATATTTCCTAAGCACAAAGGACCCTAGGAAATGGCAGGTAAAATTACAGAACAATAAATACAGGAGAACACTCTCCAAGGGTCCAGAATTTGGTTTGGATAACCTTTGGGAAGTCAGAATTCTTACCCAATACCAACATAAACTGCAATTAGGATGGATCATTTCATGTTATATATTTATTTTCTTTCCTGGATTTTTATTTCAATATTCTCTATGTCTAAATTCCAGTAGAATCCCATGAGTGTGGGTGGGGCTAAGGAGAATAGTCACTATTCAAGTCAATATGCAGTTTCCAATTTATCGAACTTGATGTCAGATATTTAGCTATTGAATTTGGTGAGATTTCTAGAGCACCTCTGGCTCAAGATCCCATTACTCAGAATTCCCTTGGAAGCTTGAAGCCTTTTCACTTTTTGCTGCCACTTGCTTTCTTGATCTGAAAAGCTGTAAGCATCCAAATCATGAGGAGCTCTTTGGACCCACTGGGTTCTGGTTTTCCAGGTTGATTTATGGCTTTGACCCCAAAGTGGCAAGAGGAAGAAGACTCTTCTTAACCTTCATTGCTCAGTTGCTCAGTCGTGTCTGTCTTTTGGGGCCACGGACTGTAGCCTGCCAGGCTCGTCAGTTCTCCAGGCAAGAACACTGGAGTGGGTTACCATTTCCCACTCCATTAACCTTCATGCTTACAAGTTTATTCTTTGAAAGACATTGAAAAACTTTAATGCAGCTCCTTGGGAGTGTGCCAGGTGGCGCTAGTGGTAAAGAACCCACCTGCAATGCAGGAGAGGTAAGAGATGTGGGTTCAGTCCCTGGGTTGGGAAGATCCCCCGGAGAAGAGCATGGAAATCCATTCTAGTATTCTTGCTTGGAGAATCCTCATGGACAGAGAAGCCTGGCTGGCTACAGTCCATAGATCGCAAAAAGTTGTACATGACTAAAGCAACTTAGCACCCATGCACGCTTCCTAGTCTGGGCTATGGAGTAATTAACCAAGCCACATGGCTCTCATAGGTTTCAGTTCAGTTCAGTTCAGTTCAGTCGCTCAGTCATGGGCCGACTATTTGCAACCCCATGAATCACAGCACGCCAGGCCTCCCTGTCCATCACCAACTCCTTTAGCACAATTGTAACCTGAATTGTTCTGATTCTTGGGCTATCTTGAGAAGGCACCACTCTGCCTTCCCTTTGAAAGACATAATAGGATGTTCTTGGATTATTAATAATTTTCCCATACAAATACCTGATTTTTTAATTTTGAAAAGAATGAAAATCATATTTAAGATTTTGCAATGCCCTTTGAGTTATTAGAAATACCCTAGAAATACTAGGGTATTTCTGAGATGATTCGTTACTACTTAATAAAAAAAAGTGCTATTGGTATACTTTGTAACTTGATAAGAAAATGAGCAAGAGGAGTTGCAGAGACTGCAGCTCAGACTTTTAGTTAAGTACAAGGTACCAAGAATATGTGGAGAAGGAAATGGCAACCCACTCCAGCATTCTTGCCTGGGAAATCCCATGGACAGAGGAGCCTGATGGGCTGCAGTCCAGTGGAGATGCAAAGAGTCAGACATGACTGATAAACAGCCGCCAGCAAGATGCAGTGGACTGAAATGTTACAGCAAACAGCATGTGTGTTGGTGTTTAGCAGAAGGACAAATTCTCTCTCATTAGGAAGAACAGTGTGTCTACTGTAGAGTCTGGGTCTGATACTGTTCCTTTCATCACTTGAAAACTGTGACTCCACTTCTGTTTCTCACTTTGATGCGCATCCACACAAGCCCATCGTGATTCATGATTATCTAGCCCTTCCTTCATTTGTATCAGGCTGGAAAAGTGCTGCTCTTCTGTTTCTCCCGAAGCACTCCGATTGTACTAAAATTATTTTAAGAGCCTGTCTTTTTCCTTAAAATATAAGTACCCTAATGATGGGGACCATATTTTGCCAAATGATTACAGTCTGTCTTACAATGGCTGCTCAAATTTTCCTAAGTGGAATAGCATGGGATACACGCTTTCAAAAGTTCTCAGTCTTTCTGTCTATAATTGCTACATATTGAGTTAAAAGAAACTTATTTTGTATTGGGGTATAGCTGATTAACAATGTTATGGTACTTTCAGGTGAACAGGGAAGGAACTCAGCCTTATATATGCATGTATCCATTCTCCCCCAAACTCCCCTCCCATCCAGTCTGCCACATGACATTGGGCAGAGTTCCATGTGCTACAAAGTAGGTCCGTGTTGGTTATCCATTTAAAATATAGCAGTTACACATTGAATTTTTAAATAGAGAGACCTAATTTGCATGACAAAGACTCTATCAAGGCTATTTCTTTCACTTTTGCTCTTTCTGCCCCAATTTGCTCTTCCATCATTATGCACTAGGCTTAAAGGTGAGGTTCCTTTTATGCCCCTGTTACATGGAAAGGTGCTTTGCTAAAGTCTTCTGCACAACATGTCCTACAAGATGCCAGCTGATGGTGATCAGCACTGGATTCCCCTACCTTTGATGCATGGTTCAAACATGTTATGGGAGTGGAAGCCAGAGACCCTGGCACAAAGGACTGCCTTTACAGCCTTCCCTGTGGCAGGGACGGCTAGGTCTGCATCACCATGTGTTACGTGATGATTCACTTCACCCCAATTTGCCCTTTGGGAACTGCTGTGAAAACTTCTTTTGTACAGTAAATCATGACAGCATTTGGCCTTCATTTGGGGGTGAATGCATGGTTTATATATTAAAGCCATTTCTTTTTTCCCTTTAGAAATACCATGTGGCATCAATTTGTTTGTAAGCACAAATCAAATGGCAGTTTGGGATTCTCCAGATGATGTAGAATATGCTATTCTAAGTTGTTAAAGGTTATCAGAGCAACAAAAACCTAACCTAACTGAGAAAAATTAAGAGACGACTTGCATCCCCAAGAGTACCTTCCTGTAACCACAGAATTCCTCAGATGCTTGGAGAAAATCCGCTCTGAACCTTTAAAATTAGGGCAATAATAATATAAGTCACAAATTAATATCCTATTTAAAAATATGTACATTTTCCATGTGTGTTTGTGTGTGTGTGTATCTGCAGGACTGAAGTCTAATTTTTCAACCCAACAAAAGTTTATTTTGATTGATTGATTGATTTGACTGCATTGGGTCTTAATTGTGGCACATGAGATCTTTGCTGTGTCATAAGGGATTTTTCGTTGGGGCACACAGATTCTCTGAGTACACGGACTCAGTGGTTGTGGAGCACAGGCTTAGTTGCTTCACGGCATGTGGGATCTTAGCTCCCCAACCAGGGATCGAACCCATGTCGCCTGCTTTGCTAGGTTGATTCTTAACCACTGGATCTCCAGGGAAGTTTCTATACTACTGTACTGATCTTCAATCACAGGTGAGATTAGGGTATAAAACAAGAAACAGTGTCATTATTGTAACTTCAACTTTTCAGATGTGTCAGAAATGGACAAATATGGTGATTCTCTGAGTAACAGCTCGCTGATCTGCCGCCAGCCCCCGAGGGAATATCCCAGGCTCTGCACTATGGGTTTCGAAATTTATCCATCCAGCCATACTTGTGGTGCTTGTAGTTGGTCTGTGGCCAGAAGCTTAACTTGCCCAGCAGTTCTATTTCCCAAAATAGGCTTGGGAAGTTTGTGACCATGTTTGGTTTATTCCAAAGGGGCTGCCATATATTTAATGAGGTTGTGAACATACACTAAGATTTGTATATGGCTCATCAAATAAAATACATCTTCCACCCTCTTTTCACTTCAGTACATGGTTTGGATGGGCTGTTTTACAAGCACATGTGTTTATCATATGACTTTACTTGGGGACAAACATCACTTGTTACATTTAGGATTCAGTTTCTGAATAGCTGAATGCTCTGTCTCCTTCCTCTCTAGTCAAGGAAAAAAATGTTAAGCTGGATAGTCCTTTCCTCTTACTCTTAGCAGCTTTCTTTGAATGCAGAGGTGTTTTATTTAATTCAAATATGCCCTTCTTGCATGTTAGGGGAAGAAAAAAACCCTGTGGCTTAAAGTCCCTTTTCACCCAGAAAGGCGTATAATGAACGTCTTCCTGTGTGCAAGTGGGAATAGGGAATCTCTTATCAATTACATGCATTGATGAGAGCAATGTGTTTCCCTGGTTTGTGTGCCAGACTAGGAGCTAGAGACCTTGATCTCCCTCTGCTGCTCAGCTTTTCTAGGACATTAGGCAAATCATTTACCTTTTAGGTCACTGGCTTCTTATATTTTTCTACAAAATATCTGTCCCTCGCATAATAAAAGGAAGAATTGTGACTAATAATGATAATGGCTAAAAATGCATTTTGCTTTTTCCGAGTCTCTATGATAACATACAGAGTAACAGAGGTGGTCCTGTACTAAATGAACCTTGACAAGTGGTTAAATGACTCACCCAGCATCTTCCGGTTTACTATATAATGTAATAGACCACATTCTATGAATAAGCCAAATAGATAAAACATCCTTCATTTGATGATTCAGACCCAATCCAATAAAGCAGAGTATTTCACAGAGTTTATTTCCTGTAATTGCAGGAGGTAAAATTGATTTCCCCATTTTCCCCCTCACTTTTTTTTTCTCCCAGTGTTTGCTACAGTTACTGATTGTGAAAGAAGACTTGAAATAGAATTTGTAAAAGATGAAATTTAAAACTTCACAAGCCTGACAGTGCTTCCTTTGGAAAAAAATGTAGAGTTGCTAGTCTGTATGAAATTGTGGTGGGGACTCTTCTTTAGAAGTTTACAAGAAAAGGGAAAATGTGTGAAAAGGAGATTGCACAATCCTGTCTTGAAGCAGAAGACTCATCTGGAAGCTCCTGGCATTCCTCAGTAAAATTCAAATGATATTGACGAGTTAATGTGGTCCCTTTGGCTTTTCCTTGGTCTGGGTCAAGAATTCAGCCAGTGCAGTGACTGCGTTCAGTGGGTGGGGCTGAGGATTTGGCTCATGTTGCTAGCGGGGTGGGCAGGTAATTTATAGGAGCAAGGAAGTGTGCTGAGGACAATGAGAGCCAGGTACTATTTTTGATGTTCTTTTGTAAAATTGTATGTATCTCAAAATGAAAAGTAAAATAAAAGTTAATGTGAATCTTAGCTTTACCAGAACAGCTTACCTTGCATTTGTCTCATGTAGAACATTATATATATGTGTGTGTATGTGTGTGTGTGTATACACACACGTATATAATATATGCATGTGTGAATACTATGTCACTTCAGTCTTGTCTCTTTTTTGACTCCATGGACTGTAGGCTGCCAGGCTCCTCTGTCCACAGGATTTTCCCAGGCAAGAATACTGGAGTAGGTGGCCATTTCCTACTCCAGGGGATCCTCCCAACCCAGGGATTGAACCTGAATCTCCTGTGTTTCCTGCATTTGAGGCAGATTCTTCACCACTGAACCATCTGGGAAGCCTATATATATAGGCTATATATACAGACACACATATGTCTGTACATATATATGCTCTGTATTTCCTTTATATATTTTAGACGTGCAAACATTCATGAGTATATTCTTATTGTCCCAATAACTCTAAGATTCTGATACATTTCAGAACAAAAGAAAATACAAAGCACTTCAGCAAGACAATAAAAAGGAAGACTTTTGTATGTGTAAAAGATTTATTTCAAGTCTTAATAATTATATTTGAATGAAATGAACTATCAAGATGGATCTGAGTACTAAATTAGGAGTAAGTGAAAAAAGAAATATATTTAAGTTTGTTCTGATTTTTGAAATATCACTCAATTAAACATTTCTCTAATAAATATGCATTATATACGTCTGCCTAAGAAAACGTCTGATTTGTTTCCTGGTTATTATTGAATGCTTTATGTGACTATTTGCTCTTCTATGAAATAAAAATAGGCATTCCCCCAGCAACCCCACCTGTAGATGTTGATATTTTTCTCTTGCTTTCCTGACTGAGGGTTTAATGCACACTCTATTTTTCTCTTTTAAGTGATTAGAAACAGATTTTGGAAACTTTGTAGGGAATATATTTTGGTTCACGTTTCCCCCTCAAATTGATTTCATCTACTTAGAAAAATAGCTAAAGTACTGCATCTAAGCTAGTTTTCCTTCTTAAAATTCAATTTTAAATAAACAAAGTGGTACCTAACAGGTTTCTGACATGGTTCATGATACATGATGCTCTTCACTTGGATTTAAAATAAAGTATTGCTGCCATTGGCTTCAAGCTTCTATTTTGAGAAGGAGGAAGGATGTTCTATTTTTTTTAAATAGATAGAATGATCCTTAAAAACAGCACAACCTGTTTTTTTTTTTTTTTTTTTTGCCAGATGTAAGCTCTGAACTGGAGCATTGCATGAACACTGTGCTTAGTAGTCAGCAAAGATGCTACCGCTCTGCAAAACAGATAAAACCCTTCTATATAAGGAAGTTGAAAGAGTTTTTAAGGTACAGTTGTTTAAAGGGTCGTTTTTCTCTGATGGCAAATTAATGACATGGTGAAAGCAATGTTAGTATGAGGTATACACTCCAAAATATTCACCTTGGCATGGCATTGTGTGCAAAAGCAACTCTTAAGGCAAAAACACCTTTTGAAAACCCACTCTATGCCTTCCAACCTCATATTCAATGACAATGTGGTTACGACAAAATAAAGGACAGTTATCTTCTCTTCATTCAGACCTGTACAGCCGCTGAACACCCAGCCCCATAGCCCATCAAAGCCTAAAGTAGTTAGATTCAATGGGAGGGAAGGTAACAGGAGTGGGATAAAGCTTACTGGGAACAAATTTTACCAGACTACCCAGAAATATATTTTAAATCTGAAGACCAACTGAATTCTTTAGTTTGGATGTGAGACTAATTTATTTGTGCTTTTATAGTTTGAATAAAATAGGAATAGCTTTATTTTCCATATTACCTACATACTTTGTCCTTTTTAAAATCTTACTATGGCTACCATCAAAAACTCTAAAAATAACAAATGTTGGAGAGGATGTGGAGAAAAGGGAGCCCCTTTTACACGTTTGGTGGGAATGTAAATTGGGACAACCACTCTGGAGAACAGTATGGAATTTTCTCAAGAAACTGAGAACTACCATATGACCCAGAAATTCCACTCCTGAAAAAAATGAAATCACTCATGTGAAAGGATACATGCATCCCAATGTTCATAGCAGCACTGTTTACAATAGCCAAGATATGAAAGTGTCTATCAAGAGATGAAAGGATAAAGATGTGATATGCAATAGAATATTTACTCAGCCATAAAACAAAAAACGAGATTCTACCGTTTGCAGCAATGGGGAAGGACCCAGAGATTATTATGCCTAGTGAAATAAGTCAGATAAAGACAAATATTATATGATACCACTTAAATGTGAAATCTAAAAAGTGCAAACAAATATGCATGCAAAATAGAAATGGACTCACAGATACAGAAAATAAATAAATATGGCTACCAATGAGGAGAGGGAACAGGGGAGGGGCAAGATAGGGGTACAGGATTAAGAGACACAACTATTATGTATCAAATAGATAAACAACAAGGACATATTGAACAGCACAGGGAATGATTGCATTATCTCGTGATAACTTTCAATGGAGTATAATCTGTAAAATACTTAATCATTGTGCTGTGCACCTGAAACTAATATGATATTATAAATCAACTAAAGTAAAAATCTGCTCAGTGGCAAAAAAATTTAATAACAAAATTTTTGGATTCAGAGCTATTAGAAAATTTCTTCTGCAGGGTAGTCTCTCTATAATAGTTCTATGTGAAAACACACACACACACACGTATATAAATGTATTTCTATTGTGTATATATAAAACAATATACATTATAATACTCTGTACTGCAAATAAAAATATGACCATTTTATTATGAAATACTCTAATGGCAAGGAGTGATCTAATGATCTCTCCCCTAAATGTGCTCCCATATACTATTTTGTCAATAGGTATGTTATTGTTACTATATACACCACTCTTATTTTGTAAGTATTTACTGAGTGTAACTCAAGGGATTTTATTTTTTTTGAAGACTAAGAGTTTTGGTGCAGGATCTTCATACACATCCAAGGTCAGGAGTGGCAGCCATGAGGAGCTACCCCTCGTCCAAGGTAAGGAGCATCAGATACTCTTTGCTGGAGCAGCCGTGAAAAGATAGCCCACGTCCAAGGTAAGAGAAACACAAGTAAGACGGTAGGCGCTGAGAGAGGGCATCAGAGGGCAGACAGACTGAAACCACAATCACAGAAAACTAGTCAATCTGATTACATGGACCACAGCCTTGTCTAACTCAATGAAACTAGGCCATGCTGTCTGGGGCCGCCCAAGATGGACGGATCATGGTGGAGAGGACTGACAGAATGTGGTCCACTGGAGAAGGGAATGGCAAACCACTTCAGTATTCTTGCCTTGAGAACCCCATGAACAGTATGAAAAGGAAAAAAGATAGGACACTGAACTGAACTGAAGAGTTTTCATGCAGGGTCTTCATAAAGCTATTCTTTAAGGCTCCCTCAAGGGATTAAGGTTTAGCTATTATTTCAGGTCACTCAAATCCCTAGTGAGATCAGGCCACGGCTTGATTTTTGTAGAAAATTCCACTCTTGATTGATCACCTACTTAGAAATTTCTGGATGAAATCCCATAGGATTTCTGTCAGGATAGATTCCCTTACACAAAACAAGATCTTCCAATGGATAACTTGGCAGGGCAGTTGGCCCTTCCAGTCTGGAGAATGGAAAAGGATGAGGAGGAAAGTGGCATTGATTTTCTTCATGGTAATAATGGCTTCTGCTGCCTTGACTCAGTGCCAAAGAGCCACACAGTTACATTAAGTCCCCTATGTATGAATAAGTTCCGTTCTGAGAGGGTGTTTGTAAGTCCTTTTGTTCCTAAGTCCAACAAATTTAACCTAAGTACCCAGCTAACACAATCAGCTATACTGTACTGTACTACAGTACATTAACAGGTTTATAATACTTTTCACACAAATAATATACAAAAAATAAACATTTTTAATCTTACAGTACAGACCTTGAAAAGTATAGTAGTACCAACTACATCACCACTGCTTTTACTTGCTTCTGGACATCCTGGGCTTGAAGTAAAGATACTGTAGTTCTGAACTCCATACGATGTGTGTGAGCTCAGCCACTCAGTCATGTCTGACTCTTTGATACCCCACTGATTATAGCCCACTAACTTCCTCTGTCCATGAAAGCTTCCAGGCAAGAATACCAGAGTGGGTTGCCATTCCCATCTCCAGGGGATCTTCCCAAATCAGGGACTGAACCCAGGTCTCCCACATTGCAGGTGGATTCTTTACCATCTGAACCACCAGGGAAGCCCAAGAACACTGGAGTGGGTAGCCTATCCCTTCACCAGGGGATCTTCTAGACCCAGGAATAGAATCAGGGTCTTCTTCATTGCCGGCAGATTCTTTACCAGCTGAGATACCAGGGAAGCCCCACTCTATACAGTAGTGTACAATAAAGTATACAAGAACACAACCCCTTGTAGAAGATGCATGCATATGACAATGTACAGCAGACATATGAGCTAACTTATGTGACTGGACATGCAAACGTATGTTCCTGTCTTTAAATACCCACAGCTTGAAGGTATGTAAGGGACTTTCTGTATTCAAAGGAATTGTGAACAATAGCAGAGGTCCTATATTTAAAGGAATCTCATTAAGATGGGAGAGAAGCATGTGAGAAGCAGGTGGCTCAGTCAACACTCTAAGTATTTAAGCCAGGGTGATGTATAAACTCCCCAAGGTCATATCAGTCCAGGTGACACGCTGCCAAATGATATAAAGGCAACTGGAAAGCCAGTCACTTTCCTTGATGAACCTGTGTGCAACTAATGTGTCATCAAGGCAGTAAAAACTAAGAAGGCAGATAATAATTGCAAGCAACAACAGAAAAACTTTTACAGAAAGGTGGTGAATGTGGGTGTTGGGCATTTGGTCAAGTGTATGTATGTATGTGTGTGTTAGTTGCTCAGTCGTGTCTGACTCTTTGCAACCCTATGGATTATAGCTCCTCCATCCATGGGATTTTCCAGGCAAGAATATTGGAGTGGGTTGCCATTTCTTTCTCCAGGGGATCTTCCAGGGATCCTGGATCTTCGAGACCCAGGGATTGAACCTGGGTCCCCCGCATTGTAGACAGACTCTTTACTGAGTGAGCCACCAGGGAAACCTATCTGGTTAAGTAGATATTAGGAAAGTTGCATAGCTGCCATTGGGCTTTCCTGGTTGCTCAGAGGTAAAGAATCCACCTGCAACGCAGGAAACGTGGGTTTGTTTCTTGGGTTGAGAAGATCCTCGGGAGAAGGAAATGACAACCTCTCCAGTATTGTCTAGAAAACCCAATGGACAGAAAAGCCTGGTGGACTATAGTTCATGGGGTTGTAAAAAGTTGGACACTACTTAACGACTAAACAGCAACAACATAGCTGCTATTGAGATTTATCATGCACATTAACATATTAATGAAATTGAGAATGCTGTTTAAATTTGTCCTGCATATTCCAAATTTCTTTTAGCACATAATCTTTTCTTTTTATATAAGGAGGAGTACCCAAGAGGACCATAATATATTAGGCAATACTGATATAAAATCGTACTATATAACAAATACTAGGTGAATCCATAAAGCCCAAAGGGATAAAGTCTGAAGTAAGCAAATGATAAGAATGGCCTAAATTCTGATTTTTTTTATTATATACTGAGTGTCAGGCATGGTGAATATTTTTATAAATAGTAAATAACATATATTGAGCACTTACTATATGTCAGACATTGCTATAAGCAATTCATATTCATTATTTGATTCATACATATTAATCCCTATGAGGTGCAGGCCATTAATATCTCCATATTCTGTACAAGAAAGTGATACTTAAAGAGGATAAATAAGAAAATGAAGCTTAAGGAGGACACATAGCATATCCTTAGTGAAAAAATAGCAACTTGATCCCAAGTATCAACCATATTTATAACTAACAATTATATAAGATGTTAAGACCAATAATAATAATATGAACAAAGATGAAAAAAGTGAAGTTTTTCATTTACCTGATGGGAGGATTGTGTCACAGAGTTAACAGCTATAATTATACACAGTGGAGAAAGGATAACAGAAATACCATCATATCTTCTGGAAGCAATTCACGGGAGAATTTGGGAAGTTGCTTCCTTATTCATTTGGGAAGATTGTTATTATTCTTCAACTTGTAAGACAAACAAAACTAAACTAACAGCTTTTGCTGTTATCATCTGAAAAAAATAGACTATATTCAAAATAACTGTTGCCCGAACATGTCAAAATGATTGCATGCATTTTTCAAATGTTGGCTCCTAATACGAAGATTGTAAGGATTCAGTCCATTGGATGAGATGTTGTTTTTAGAAATGATCTGCCTCCTCTGTTCATTCATATCCAATTCGAGAAAGAGGAAATTATTCTGGAATCTTTTTTCTCATTATGGTCTTGATGTGAAATTCATTTCGTGGTTGCTAAGCATCTTGAAAATACAGTGGATGGTTGCAACTACATATTCTTCTCCAGTGATTTCACTACAACTGCTCAAATAACAAATGATAAAATGTTTTAGATTGCCTGTTATTTATTTTGCTCGTCCTAATGTTGAATTTATTTAGAGTTTCCATCAGAAATTGTGTTTTTTAGAGTGTAAAAATAGTATTCTAAGATATTATAAAATGTGGCTAATTCAGAAATAAAACATACTCTATTAAATTTATAAACATGGCTTGAATATATAATAATAAAAAGACACAAAACATTATTTTTATAATATCTTTCTCCTGTATTTAATCTTTTCTGCCTTTATTAAATAACATACCTTGAGGTAGGTAGAAATAAATTAACTATATTTAGGTTACAATTTTAAAGAGGCCAGGACATAGTAGAAAATAATATTTGAGCAGGAAATAGAACTGTGACTTCCAGATTTCCATTTTGAGGCCTTAGAGGCTAGGAAGTAGCTAAAATTAATGATTAGAATAACAGTGATAAATCAAATCCATTCCAAAGAGAAGTTGATTTTTTTTTTATTTAAGCAGCATTTCTTCCAAAGTTTAAAGGATTTTAAAAGCTACTTTACTTAGAAAAATATTTTTATTAGATGGCAACAATTTTACTCATACTTTTATAGCTTTCCATATCCAAATTGTGATTCATCTTAAAGCAGAATTTAAAAGATAGGTCTTAGGGCATTATTTGCATTTTTATTGATATAAGAACATCTCTAGAATAATTTACTTCAGGCCTGTCTAGCAGTAGCTTGGGTCTAGAGATCAGGGGTAAGATAGATGAGATGCTCCAGGTAAAGCTAGTCCTAAAAAACGTTGGATCCTGAAATATTTCTTACTAGTTTTCAATTAAAACACTAAAGAACATGGTCCTGGGTAAATATATACACTTTCAAACTCATGGTAAGCTAATTGCTTCTCATACAGAAAATGTAACAATATTAGCAGCTGTCTGATAATGCAGTGACTTACATTCCCACAGAAAAGAAGATTCTGGCAATGTTGGGCTGGAACACCATCGCGTATGCAAATTCTCCTGGCAAGGTTTCAAGCTGCAGACCGCCCAGCCCTCACTTTATCATCATTTAGTCTGTTCAACACAAACAGTGAAGGTGTGACTTTCCGGTTTACAGATGATCCCAGACTGAGAGACACAGAGAGAGGGAAAATGAGAGTGTGCATGATAGTGCTGTTGGAAAGCCGAATCAGAACTAAAAAATATCAGAACTATTTTCTGAGTTAAATATAAAGGCTTGAGTGGAAGTTTGAAAAGGAAGTGTACATTAGAAGGTTGTAGGAAATTTACATAGAAGAGCATCATGGTAGAATGAATGAGGGGTTTTGTTGGCAGCAAATTCAATAAACCAGCAATAAAACAAAGGGATCCAGTTGCTTGTTTTTTCTGTTGCTGTTAATGTTTCATTTGTTTTGTTAATGCTGTTAATATCAATAGGAGTAGCATGCCAAGAGGAAAGCAGATGATGATCTCTTGGGAAAACACATTTAGTGTGTGGTATGTGGTTCTTGTCAGCACATGTTTATAGCAAGAAGTACACACTGGAGTCTATCAGGGAGAGATTACTGGCTTGGGGGAGGGTTCTAGAATCAATATTCTGTCAGTTTAAAAAGGCAAGATTTTGTTTAAGAAAGCAAAAAATTGGGACTTCCTTAGCAGTCCAGTGGTTGAAAGACTGCCTTCCAGTTCGGGAGTTGCACGTTCAATTTCTGGTTGGGGAGCTAAGATCCTACATGCGTCCCAGCCCCAAAAAACCCAAACAGAAACAATATTGTAACATATACAATAAAGACTTTAAATGGCCCATATAAAATAATTTTTAATACATAAATAAAACTGAAAAAGGAAAAACTGCAGATCTGTCTCCAAATATATAAAAAAAATTCTTCCTAGAGAAGAGGGTAAGAACATTTTTTACAGTGCTTTAAAAATCAGTAGAAATAATAGCCAACATTATAGAGAAGGACATTTGACACACTCTCTAGTTTTTTCCCTAATTATCGTTGCTAGCCATCAATGGAAGAGTTTGCTTTACAAGAAGGATATAGACTTTGTATTACTAGACATATTCAATACAAACTTTACAATTTTGTTCCATTGTTTAAAAACTGAACTCCTTTCTAAGATGATGGAGTTTGAAAGTGGCTCCCCACGTGACTCATTGATAAAGTATCTACCTGCCAATGCAGACGATGCAAGAAATGTAGATTTGATCCCCTGAGTCAGGAGGATCCCCTGGAGTAGGAAATGACACTCCATTCCAGTATTCTTGGAAAATCCCATGGACAGAGGACCCTGGCAGACTACAGTCCATAGGGTTGCAAAGAGTCAGACACAATTGAGCACGCACACACATATTCACACAGTTTGAAAGTATAAAGCCACATATAACATAACTGAAGTAGGACTAAAGAAAGGCAGGCTACAGTGTTGCTCTGCTTTTCGTTATGTGGATGTAACGACAGTCTTGAGAGGAGAGGAAAGATGCAACAGTCTAGTCTCAGGGAGGTTCTGCATGATGAAACGCCTGAAGTTGGATTCCCTGCTTTGGTTACACAAAGTAAGATTTAATAAATCTTAATCATCTGGGAGGCTGCACCTGTTATCATGAACTAGGGAAGGCTATGTATCTCACTCTGTAGGTAGATACTCTCTCAAGTATCATTATTGGCTGTATTTTTTAAATTTATTTTTGTTCTATTTTATAAAGTCTGTGGTCTTACTTTTAGTGAAAAAGCAGTTTTTGGAGGTTATCAGGAATATCTTATATTTACAGCAGTCCAAGGCCATTATTGTCTCTGGATTTTCATGCTCTTTGATTATTACATCTTCCTTCATTTCTTAGTAGCTTGATAACTGTATTCTAAGTCTTCGCAGCGATGTAAATTTTAGCAGTAAATGCAATGTCTTATCTTACTGGATTCCACTAACGTTAGGTTGAAAAACCCTAGGAATTTTGTTTCAATCGTGTCATGTCTAATGATGACCTACTCAGCCTTTGAAAACATCATTCAGTTACTCATTGCAGCATTGATTTTTCTCATGTTTCTCCTCATGGCATTTAAATGGCTCTCACATCTTTTCTTTTACTACTGCAGAGGAGTGTTGTATGATGGCAGAAATGTGTTGCTTCCCAGATTCATAATGCTACACTCTGCTTTAAATCCTTTTGGAAACAGATTAGGGTATCAGTATATAAATGATGCCACATTTATTATTAATGGAAATTACTGTCTTCATAAAAATAGTATAGGAAAAGAATTTTTGTTGAAAAATATTTCAAATGCCTTTGTACAACAAAAAAAGATTACCAATGCTCTGATTCAAGAATACAATGTTCCTCAAACAACTTTTATGCAGAAGTATAATGATTAATGGGAAAACAATAAATCCAAGTAATCTCAATATCTAACCTTAGAAATGATGTATCAGTTTCTTAAGACTAAATTTTATTCATGCACACTGTATTTATTAAAGCCATTTTGAAATAAAAATTCTTTATAATTAAGAGCAAATTCATTTGCTCACAACAACTACATATTTTTCACCTGAATGTTGCATTATACTCTTCTAAAATCTAATTTTTCTTCACTTAAGTAGAGGCAAATCTGTTTTTTTCCCAGAGCATTATCAATTTTCACCTACTCCTCTTTAGCACACCTCCATTTTACATGAGACATGCACCTAAATATTTTCCATTCTGCATTAAAAAAACTTCCAGAAAGGGCATTTAAAAAATTACACTGGCCCATTTAACTTTGTTTCCACCAATTGTAAGAAATTACACAAAAAGCTATAGCTGTTACCCTGGAAAAAGGCAAAACACTTAACTCACTAGATCTGGTTTCATAAATATTAAAAACTTTTAAATACTTTTAAAAACACTTTAAAAAATACTTTTAAAAACATTGCTAGAACATTTATTCCATCTCCTTTCTAATATATTTTTTCTCTCTTTCTAAACTAGGTTTTATATCATCTCATTTTTAATATCTCAGTTGAAGGAGCTTTCATAAGACTTTAAAAGACATCCTGATTTGAATTACTCTTGCCCAGAAAATTATTTCTGATGTTTAACTTATATTCTCTTTTATTCAATTGTAGCTCTTCAGACTATTTTAGAAAATTAATTTTTCTCATAATTCCCCCCTTAAATCATTCTAGGTAATCTCAATATTTCATCTTTCTTAATACCACACAGTGTTCTTTAAATTTGCAGGCTATCTGAAGGTGACTACGATTTCCTTTAATTTTTCATTTTTGATGAAATGATGCAGATGTTCTCATTTAACTTATATCTTAATCTCATAAAAAGGAAAGAAGAGCCCCTTAGGACCTTTAGAATTTGTAAATTTCCTTGATTATTTGATGTTTCTATTTGGTGTCTAAAACATCTTAGAATATTGTGCTCAAAACAGAGTGGTGGATCTTCTCTAAGCTTGATCCAAAAGCAGAAAATCGAACACCACCCTTTAACCTTCCCTTTTTCTCTGCCACCTCATACTCTCATTCTCACGTAAATCCTGGTGTTTGTAACTCCAGGATGTAATCTGAATCCACTCATATCTTTTCATCTTGACTGATACCACTGGTGCAGGCCACCGCTGTTTCTTGTTTGAATTTTCACATTAGTTTCCTATCTGGTCTCATTGTTTTCGTTCTCACACTCTTTCTAATTTATTTTTGTAACTTGTGAATCAGGTTATGTCACTACCCATGTTAAATCACCGCAAGACCTTCCCTTTGCACCCGGAATAAAACCTGAATTGCTTGGTGTACCAGCTCATGCCTATCTTTCCCACCTCATTCAATATCACACTCACATTCTCCCCAGCATCCCCTTCCCCACGACTCATCCACCAAGAACAGTGTAGAGTGTTCTTCTCCAGCCAAACACTTTCCACATCAGTGTCTTTTCCTTTGTGTTCTTCATTCCTAGAATTCTTTCCCTACAGTCTTTACATGGCTGACCTTTTCTTGTTTGGGTCTCAGCTTAAAGGTACTTACTAGGGAGTCCTTCCCTAGCCACCATAACAAAAGTTAACCTCTCTCTCTTATTGTCATACCCTTATTTCATTATAACACCTCTCACAATCTAGAATTATCTAGTGTAATTTCATTATCTCATTTCTTTTTGCCACTCTCAGTAGAATATAAGTTTCAGTGTCAAAACCAGCCGTTTGTTAAAAATCCCTGGCTCCTTTTAGTAGGAAATTATATTTACAGACCAAGATCTGTGTGCTAGGAGTGCACATTGTTATCGGAGTATCATTATTTCCAGTCCTTCTCAGGGGCTACAGCCAGTGTATATACTCTTTGTTGGACTTTGCTGGTAGCTCAGATGGTGAAGAGTCTGCCTGTAATGTGGGAGACCCAGGTTGGATCCCTGTGTCAGGAAGATCCCCTGGAGAAGGAAAAGGCAACCCACTCCAGTGTCCTTGTCTGGAAAATCCCATGCACCAAGGAGCCTGGCAGGCTACAGTCCATGGGGTGTCGAAACAGTCAGACACTTTCACTTTCACTTGTTGTTAAGAACCATGGCCAGTATTCTTCAAAAGTGTCAAGATCATCTATGATAAATAATGACTAAGGAAATATTCCAGATTAAAGGAGGTGAAAAGGACATCATTTCTAAAGGTAGTGTGTTCTTTTAAAATGGATCCTGTACAAAAGCTTATAGTTTTCATACAAAGGTTTTTTTTCCCCCAGAATTGATACACTTTGAACAAGGACTGTGGATTAGATAACAATATTGTCAGTCAGTTCAGTTAAGTCACGCAGTCATGTCCGACTCTTTGTGACCGCATGGACTGCAGCACACTAGGATTCCCTGTCCTTTACCGTCTCCTGGAGTTTACTCAAACTCATGTCCATTGAGTTGGTGATGCCATCCAATCATCTCATTCTCTGTAGTCCCCTTCTCCTCCTGCCTTCAATCTTTCCCAGAATCAGGGTCTTTTCCAATAAGTCAGTTCTTCGCATCAGATGGCCAAAGTACTGGAGCTTCAGCTTCAGCATCAGTCCTTCCAATGGATATTCAGGACTAATTTCCTTTAGGATGGACTGGTTGGATCTCCTTGCTGTTCAAGGGAGTCTCAAGAGTCTTCTCCAACACCACAGTTCAAAAGCATCAATTCTTTGGGACTCAGTTTTCTTTATAGTCCAACTCTCAGATCCACACATCCACACAAAACCATAGATTTGACTAGACGAAACTTTGTTGGCATACATGTTAAATATTTTGATTTTGTGCATTGGCTATGCATGAGAATGTCCGTGTTCTTGGGAAATACACATGGAAACATTAGGGATAAAATATCATCATGTCTGCTTCTCACTCAAAGAAAAGTGCCCACATCTCACTCCTCTTTCTTCCCCCTGCATCTCTCATTTATTAATTTATTAATTGAGAGAATTAGAAAAAGGGAATAAATTACTAACAAATGGGGAAAATTGCAAATAATTATATCTGAATAAAGGGTATATGAGAGCTCTTGGTTTTACATCCTTTTCAATAAGTTTATATGAAAATAGGGCTTCCCAGGTGGCGCTAGCTGTAAAGAACCCACCTGCCAATGTAGGAGACATAAAAGACTTGGGTCGATTCCTGGGTTGGGAAGATCCCCTGGAGGGGGCCATGGTAACCCACTCCAATATTCTTGCCTGGAGAATCCCATGGACAGAGGAGACTGGTGGGCTATAGTTCATAGGGGCGCAAAGAGTCAGACATGACTGAAGTGACTTAGCATGTACACATGTGAAATAAAAATTTACAAAAAAATTTTTTAAATACTCCATATGGTTGCATATTTTTTATTTTTTCTATTTACATTGCCTGGAATGATTGAGGTTTCAGACTGCATCTTTGTCCTTTATGAAGTAAAAGTTAAATCAGATAAATAGCAGCATGTACAACATGCAAAACTGAACTTTTCTCTGAGGAAAAGTGAAAATAAGATTTGCTAATGCTATGTTTTAATAATTAAATGGATTTTATGAATGCTTTACTCAACTATTAGTAACTCATCAGGCACAAAACCACACAGAAGAATATGGATGCTTAGTTTTATTTCTTTTCTTTTACAAAGAGAAAATCTTCTAAACAGCTTAAACTTGCCTAAAGCAATTTCAAGATGACCCAGCTCTCCCCAAGTGACTTCTCAAATTCTTAAGCTATTATCCTTTTGTTCAAACCCCTTTTCTAACTTTTCCCCAATTATAACAGCCATATAATTGCCAAGCTAAGATTCCTATAGACTATCTCTATCAAAGGATCAGGATAGGGAATGATAAACCTCTTAACAAAAACTTAATTCTGATTCTTTCCCCAGATTAAGGTTTCTTAGCAACCTATGAAACATTTTATCTGCTGATTCTATCATTTTGAGCACTTTGTTGAACCCTTGAATTGACCTTATACCTGTGTGTTTCCCCTCTTGTTGGTTTTGTTGGTCCAGGTTACATAAAATGAGGTTGGCAAACAAAAAGCAGTGTGACCACACATGTCTAAATGTATTTAGCCTTTAACACGACAATGGATTGTTTACAAACTTATGAACCAGAATCTTTATTTCTATTCTTTGTCTTCTGGGAATTACAGATGCAGCTCTGCTCAATGGGTGGCAGCGATGAGGAACAGAAGCCTGGTTTTAGCTAAAACAAGGATTTGAGATGAAAGAAGGGTCAAAGATGAATACAGCCTGAGTTGCTCTAGCTGGGGCGGCCTGAGCAGTGAAGCATGCATTTCAGTCTAACTTTCAAGAGAATGTTCCTACGTCAAGATGAGAATGTTACACTATGCCAAGATGGGTGACTAATACTCAGAGTGTCCAACTTCTCTAAACAAATTCAAATCTGGATTTGAGTGCTGGGAATACTGACTGATGGCATCAAAGCAGCACTGCCAATGGTATTAAGAAATTGCTTGTGATACAAACAGGCTCGTTCATATTACTTTCTTTCCTATTGACTTTTATTTGTGAGTAAGTGTGTGAGTTTTGCATCCTCTTTCTCACTATCTCTTCTCATTCAAAGTGACTCCATCTACTCCTGTGGTCTTAAGTAGCCATCGATCCTTGGACAGTCTCAGTTTTTTGTGTATGTTTTTTTTCCCCTGTAGCCCAGACCTCTCCAGATTTGAATTCCAAACTTTGATGCAGAAAACTTCTCATAGTTTCCAGGTGGATATATGTAAAATGCATCCAAAACTCAGTATGTCTAAGATGAACTCCTGATTTAAACTCTGTTTCCTTGCACAGGTTCCCAGCTTTAGTAACCAGTAACTCCACTCTTCCTGTTACCTAGGACAAACTCATTCTTGTCGATTTTCTTTTCCTTACATTCCAAATGTAATACCATTGCAAACTGAATTCAACAATACAGTTGTAATTATCCTCCCCTTTGTGTGTTGCCTACCCAAAAGAGTAGGTCTTAACTAAAAAATATCTGTCCCTCCTATCCACCTTGTTGTGGAATATGAACTCAGGATCTTTCTGCTCCATCACCTTGGCCACATCTCCCCAAATAATTTTTTTAATGGTCAACATCTGAAGAAAGTTTTTGTCAAACCCAATACTCCAAGACTGAATAGAGAGAAATAAAATAAAATATAATGATCTGGCAGTAAATAGGTCTTGTTTCTTTTTTTTTTTTTCTGACTGGGCAGTCACTATTCCTTCTCTCCCAAGACAGAGGTGAGAAATGAGTCATTTTTGCCACCCTCCTCAAAGCCCTGATAATCTTGATCACACCTATGTTCATTAGTGTCCCATGGGAAACATTAAATAAACTTTCAGCTGGGGGTTGGGCATTCACATGAACCCCAGCTGAATCAGAAAAGAGGAGGTTGTATAATTCTACACACAGAGGCATAGCCAGGGTCTAGGTGTGATACCTATGGCTGAACACATGGGGTAAAGGACACAGCCATAGCTTCGCTCATCCTTGCTCTGCTGTTTGCCAGCTGCAGAGCTGCAGGCAAGTCATTGAACCTCTCCAAGCACATGAATCCTCCTTTATGAAGAAGAGAAGGTAAAAGCCTGGTGATAACTCCTTGCTCAGTCATGTTGGAGACCCTGTTCTAGAGTTCAGTATTGGTTGCTGTTGAGTCCTCTGAGCTTCTCTTGAAGACCCACTGATGGCTGGCAGGCAACCCTGTTAATCATCTGGTATCTCCTCACCAACAGCAACCACAACCATCCTCCCCTTGGACAGGTCCTCAACTTGCCTGACAGGCACAGGCAGTCCAGCCCCTAGAGATTCTAAATCCTACACACTTTCATCCTCACATGTCAGCCTGGGAACAAGCTGGGACCAGGAGAGCAGGGACTACTTTCTCTTGATTCCACTAGAGATCACGTGCTCCCCAAGACAGGCCGCATCCAGCTTGGAATGTGGTGGGGATCTGATGACTCAGGGAGGTGGTGGCTCCGATAAGTGATACAGAAAATCTTCCTCCCTCTCTCTCTCCCTTGACTACCTCCAGTACATCTAGGAGAACTTCCCATCCCCACTCTGATGTTCTTCAAGTCCTGGTCACAGCATTTCCTACCTAGACTTATTGTTTTACCTATTTTTTTTTTCTTACTAGTAAACTTCTAGTCATTAACAGCATGAACTCTGGGTTTCCCTGGTGGCTCAGGGGTAAAGAATCCGCCAGCCAGAGCAGGAGACCAGGTTCAACCCCTGGGTTGGGAAGATCCCTTGGAGAAGAAAATGACAACCCACTCCAGGGTTCTTGCCTGGAAAATCCCATGGACAGAAGAATCTGATGGGCTGTAGTCCATAGGGTTGCAAAGGGCTGCACATGACGTAGCAATTAAACAACAATAACAAGCATGGACTCTGGTCTCAGACTACCTAAGTTTAAATGCTGCTTTCCCACTTACTGTGTATGTGACTTTAGCCAAGTTTCTTAACCTGTCTGTGCCTTGGTTTCTACAACCATGAAATGGGGGTAATAATAGCTCTTCCTTTACAGGGTTGCTGTGAGGATGAAACACTGCACACTGTGTTCAGCCGTGTAAAGCACTGAGAACAGTGTCTGGAACATAGTAAGCACAGCCACGCTGTTGTTGACTGCTTTATTATCGCTTTCTCATGCCTCAGTAGCCTCTCGTCATTAGCAGGGCTCTTCGGAGGTTTCGTGTCTAGGGAGAGAAGGTCTTGTTTCATTCCTATTTCAACTTAACTGGCTGTGCCACTTTGGGTAGGTTTCTTAACTTCTCTGATTTTCAATTTTCTTAACTCAAAGTGTGATTAAGAACATTGTGTTTCTAATGCTGTTGTTCGGGTTAAATGAAAAACATATGTAGAATACTTAGCACACTCCTTGTCATGTAGTCAGTGTTCCATAAGTGCTAGCCACCATCACTAACAAAGTTTCCTCATTCAAAAATCTTTTTTCAATTTTAAAAGCTCAATAAAAATTTCAAAGTCCATTGAAAACTTAGCTTGAAAGACTTTGAAGAGTGTACTAAGGATATTTACCACCAATATTTTTTCTTCTGCCTATCATTTGCCAAACTGTCACTAAGATTTCTCAAAAATACACTTCAATGGTTTCTATATTGAAGGCAATTTATTTGACTGGCAGCATGATAGAGGAACTATTAGTAAAATACATTTTACCAATTTTATAACTCTCTCTGGTAGCATGATATCAAGATTTGATACTGTGATCTTAAATAACAAAGCCAATCTTTGGAAAACTGTAAATTAGAAATTGTTTAATTTACTTCTTTTTCACTAAATCCCTATTCCAGCCTGAGACAGAGCTGCAGTCTTGTGGTATTGTATATGACAGCCACTAACATGTGGCTTATATAGGCTCAGATTAAAATTAATTAAAATTAAAAAAAATTTAAATTCAGTCACTCAGTTGGACTCACCACATTTCAAGTGCTGAAAAGTCATGGGACTAGTGGTTACTGTACTGGAGAATGTGCAAATATAGCATTCCTATAACTGAAGAATGTTTTATTGGCCAGTGCTGTCCAAAACTCAAATAACTTGTATCCTTCCTTGGACTGGCACCATCAAAACTGCTTCCTATTCAATGTCATTACTCTAATGCCTTTTTTCTCTGAGATTTCTCTGTCCTTTGTCTTGTACTATCAGCTAATGGAAAGTCAGGTGCTGAAGTGCTAACAGGGAGAGAACTCTGGATCATTTCCAGGTTAAGGACTGGCTAACCTTTCATCTTCTGCTTTTCAGAGTGAGGTTCTAGGATAATTGCTATCATAATTGACTGGGATGACTCTTTAAATTTTGTATTCTTGGGCCCCTCATAAGATTTTCTGAATCTGCATTTTAATCCAGCTTCCTCATTCTCTGTTATGAAATGTTGAAGTTTGAGAACCTTCGCTGAGAAGAACAACCACTATTGGTATCCAGTTACCAAGAACCTCATAGCTAGATGGTAATCTGCATAGGTTCAGGGAGCAATGCCAAGTTCAAAGTATCAAGAGAGCTATTTTTGGAGAAGGATTGTTTTTGTTGCTCTTCATATAGTAAAAAGCCATCTGCACGTAGGCTCATTGGGGGCTTATTGACTGACATGATTCAGTGTAATAAAGCCCACTTACCTACTCAGAGAATTTTTAAAACATTGCTTTTGACATGAAACATTTTCTTTATTAGTGTTTTGCAATCGTGTTTACTTTTTTTGCTTTCATTTTATTTTATTATTATTTTATTGTGATGTATTGATAAAATCATAACATTTAAAGTGGACAGTGTAACAATTTGGTATATGTATATATTGTGAAAGGGGAAAACATGTTCACTTTTGTAATTTGGTTTTATTTTGTTTTATAATTTAATTTTAACTTATTTAAGTTTCCGCTTAGAAGGAGGGATTGAATTTATAAGAGAATTTTTAAAGAAAATTAATGAAAATGGAAAAAACTGAGAAAAACAAACAAAAATAGACATTAAATAAAATTGAAAAGTGTTTTATTGACTAGACAAAAAAGTCAAGACTAGAAGCAAAACTAAACAGTGGAAAATCTTCTCTGGCAAGTCTCATCAAAGTAAAAGGAATGTGTTATTAAATAATACTAAAAATAAGAAGGAAAAATATGTACGTGGATACAGACAATATTTAGATGACTAAAAATAAGACAATCTGGTGGAAAAATGAGCAAAGTTTCATTTGACAAGTTATGTATAAAAATCTTAAGCAGAGTTTTGTTTCACCAATTATGAAACTTACAATGAAGTTAAAATGATAAAAACAGTGCGATTTGCCACAAATAGACTAGAAGAATTGAATAGAAAACTTAGAAATAAACGTTCAAAGATGAGAGAGCTTCCCCTAGGACAAAGGTGGTATTGCTCAGCATTAGGGAAAATATGGTGTGGTAACAGGTGACTATCTACTTGGAAAAATGTAACACATGATCCCTAACTTGAACCATAATATAATTCCAGATGAATTAAAACCTTAAGTATGAAAAATCAAGTCAGTGAAACAAAAAATAAACTAGAAGCTGTTAGAAGAACTACTGTATTTTCTCTTCCCCAAATCTATCAATCAACTTGACTACCTCTGAATCCTACATTCTGGCCATGTGGATAAAGTTTTCTTTCTTCAAAGTCCAAGTTAATTGTTCACTGGCTCCCCCCTCCTCCTGCTGCTCAATCCTGAGTCTCCTTTTTCTTTCCTATCACACTAATTTCTCACCACTGTGATGAGATACAACATGCATGTTGCAGTCAATGTGGTCGCAGAGTCGGACGAGACTGAACAGCAAGAAAAAGAAAACTACCCTAGATCTCCTGCTCCCCTCCAGTTTTTTTTTTCTTTCTTTCTTTCTTTAAAGCAAAATCCATTAAGCATTGTCTCCACTTACTTGCCTCCCATTCTCTCCCCAAACTCTCCACTCAGATATTTATTCCCATTTCTTTGGAAGCTGCTCTTGACAAGATCACCAGAGACTTTCATCTTGTCTAGTTCAAGGGCATTCCTCAGACCCATTTCTCTGTTCTATCAGCAGGATTTGATGTAAATGGATCACTTTTTACCCATTGTGTAACATTTCCTCCACCTGGCTCCAGAAGTGTATTTACCTTGGAATAATAAAGCCTAGACTGTTAAGAACTATGCATTTATAACTTTTTTTTAAAAAAGAGTTAAACACGTAAATCAATAGATTTCTGATCATCCATCAGTAAACAATAAGGAAAGGTAATTAAAATAATGAAAAATAGAAAATACATTGAAAATGCTAAATCTATACGTATTAAAACTGTCATTATTGAAAGATAGAAGAAAAAAGCCTTAATAAATGAACAGTCATACCCCATTCTTAAAGGTAAAACATAATAGTGTAGAAATGCTAATTCTTCTGAATGTTATTGCCCCATAAATTCTAACTAGTGAGTTGAGTCTCAGTTTTTCTTGAAGAAGAGTCAAGGAAATTTTGTAATAAATAATAATGAAAAGAAATTTGCTTTGTCAGACATCAATATATATTCTAAGTAACAGTAATTAAAGGCAAAAGAGACCCAGAAACACATGCAATTCTACATGAAAATTCACTATCTAATAAAAGTGGTGCTTTGAATCACTGGAAGGGAAAAATCTTTGCAAAAATAGTATAATGATAATTAGCTATATGTTTGGGAACAGATAGAATTAGGATATTATGTTACATCATATTTTTTAAAAGTCTGTAAGAAATAAAATTACAAAAATACTTGAAAATTAGGGAATGAGAACTGTCTGAGTATAATGTGAATGTCAGGAAAGCAGAAGAGAAAACAATGTTGACAAATTGTTAAAACTGAAAAGTATCCACTCTGCAAAATATTCTATAAATAAAATATAAACAGGAAATTACAAAAATTTATCCTAGATGCATAAATATCCATATATTCATTTTGTTTATTTAAATATTTAATACATGTTTAGTTTTAATACTTATAGGCTTGTAAAATAATGAGCTAGATAATATCAACTGTAAATTTTCAGTTGATAAAGTATGTTGTATATATAATTGATAAATTTTTACTGTCTCTTATAAAAAAATAGCTCCTATCTACAGATTAACAAAATATATAAAGATGGGGAAAATAGAAGCAATTCACTACAGAAAGATAGAAAATGTTGAAAAAACATGAAAAAAATTTTAAACTCATTAATGACAGATATATGTTAATAAAACAATAGTAAGGTAACTTTAATGTACATTAAATTGACAAGAAATTAAAATACTTAAAATATAGAATTTTAAGAATAAAAACATGTTTAATAATAAAGACCATTAAGAGACTCTCAAAACTACAACCATTTAAAGTACTCAATCCATTGGTAAAGTAATTTCACTTCTAGAAATCCTACAGGTAGAAATACACAATGCAACCATTCCTGCAAAAGCAAGAAATAGAGACAATCTAAATGTTTATCAATAAGGGGATGGATAGATAAATAATTGTGGGTTCAACATGAAATACTGTATAACTATGAAAACGAACATACTATCATGAAAAGTCTCCATAATGGTTGTTTGAAAAACCAATGTATAGGAAAGAAAAGCATGGGGTAATCACATTTCCTTTATTAAAATTGAGCATAACAAAATGAGACACATCCCCCCACTCTACTTCAATATTTGGAGATTATCCTAGTGGGCATCTTAGAAACATTGGAAGTATTCAGTTATTGATTTTGTGTCTATTTAAATCAAGACCCCATCCTATTTGTTTTTATAAAGAATTCAACTGCAGCTGTGTTGATTGAGTCCATTCCATGCTCTCTGGTTACTGTTTGATGTTGGGCAGAAGATCTAATCTTCAGTCCATCATCCTCAACACTGACCATCTATTTTCCAACTCAGGAATGAACATTTGAAATCTGATTTCTTCTGTTTACCTGGCACATGAAGAGTAGAGAAATTCTCATAGAATTACAAGTATGGAGCCCTTGTTTAAAGCCCTGCTTTCTTATGAAAGTCATGCAATTAAGTTGAGAAACCTTGGCACTGAGGGTGATGAATTTGAACACTAATAATTTCCCTCTTCACTCTCACAAATTCCCCGATTTTCATTCTTTAGTTTGGGGTAAAGTTTTTCTCTCTCCATTAATGGACCTCAAAATGTCTTCCCTTTTCTCTAGCTTTTTTCACAGGTACCTAGATAACCTATTTTCTTTCTTTTTTTTTAGCCACATCTTCTGACATGTGGGATCTAAAGTTCCCCTCAGTTCAGTTCAGTTCAGTCGCTCAGTTGTGTCCGACTCTTTGCAACCCCATGAACCGCAGCACGCCAGGCCTCCTTGTCCATCAGCAACTCCCAGAGTCTACCCAAACCCATGTCCATTGAGTCAGTGATGCCATCCAACCATCTCATCCTCTGTCGTCCCCTTCTCCTCTTGCCCTCAATCTTTCCCAGCATCAGGGTCTTTTCAAACGAGTCAGCTCTTTGCATCAGGTGGCCAAAGTATTGGAGTTTAAGCTTCAACATCCAATATTCAACAAAGTTCCCCTACCAGGGATCAAACCCATTCCCCCTGCAGTAGAAGTGCAGAGTCTAAACCCCTAGACTTCCAGGTAAGTCCCCATGTGTGTGTGCTGAATTGCTCAGTCGTGTCCAACTCTTATGTGATCCCATGGACAGCAGCCCACCAGGCTCCTCTGTCCATGGGATTTTCCAGGCAAGAATACCAGAATGGGTTACCATTTTCTTCTCCAGGGGTTATTCCCAACCCAGGGATCAAACCCAAGTCTTTTGCATCTCCTGCATCGGCAAGTCGATTCTTTACCACCGTGAAACCTGAGAAGCCAGGGAAGTCCCTAGATAACCTTTTATATGAGTTAAAATTACTATAAAAGACTGAAGGAAATGGTTTTGAAGCCACTTCTGCTTTTATGCTTGCCCCTGCACCCTCAACAAGAAAGAAATCCTGACAAAAACATGTAAAATATGCATCAGTCAGTTCAGTCGATCATTCGTATCCAACTCTTTGTGACCCTATGTACTGCAGCATGCCAGGCTTCCCTGTCCATCACCAACTCCAAGAGCTTTTCAAACTCATGTCCATCAAGTCAGTGATACCATCCAACCATCTCATCCTCTGTCGTCCTCTTCTCCTCGCACCTTCAATCTTGCCCAGCATCAGGGTCTTTTCCAATGAATCAGTTCTTCACATCAGGTGGCCAAAGTACTGGAGTTTCAGCTTCAGCATCAGTCCTTCTAATGAATATTCCGGACTGATTTCCTTTAGGGTAAACTGGTTGGATCTCCTTGCAGTCCAAGGGACTCTCAAGAGTCTTCTCCAACACCACAGTTCAAAAGGTTCAGTTCTTCAGTGCTCAGCTTTCTTTATAGTCCAACTCTCACATCCATATGGGACTACTGGAAAAATCATAGCTTTGACTAGATGGACCTTTGTTGGCAAAGTAACGTCTCTGCTTTTTAATATGCTATCTAGGTTGGTCATCCCTTTACTTCCAAGGAGCAAATATCTTTTAATTTCATGGCTGCAGTCACCATCTGCAGTGATTTTGGAGCCCAGAAAAATAAAGTCAGCTATGTTTCCATTGTTTCCCAATCTATTTGCCATGAAATGATAGGATCGGATGCCATGATCTTAGTTTTCTGAATGTTGAGTTTTAAGCCAACTTTTTCACTCTCCTCTTTCACTTTCATCAAGAGACTCTTTAGTTCTTCTTCATGTTCTGCCATAAAGGTGGTGTCATCTGCATATCTGAGGTTATTGATACTTCTCCCAGCAATCTTGATTCCAGCTTGTGCTTCTTCCAGCCCAGCGTTCCTCATGATGTACTCTGCATAGAAGTTAAATAAGCAGGGTGGCAATATACAGCCTTGACGTACTCCTTTTCCTATTTGGAACCAGTCTGTTGTTCCATGTCCAGTTGTTACTGTTGCTTCCTGAACTGTATACAGTTTTCTCAGGAGGCAGATAAAGGTGGCCTGGTATTCCCATCTCTTAAAGAATTTTCCACAGTTTGTTGTGATACACGCAGTTGAAGACTTTGGAGTAGTCAATAAAGCAGAAGTACATGTTTTTCTGGAACTCCCTTGCTTTTTCAATGACCCAAGAGATATTGGCAATTTGATCTCTGGTTCCTCTGCCTTTTCTAAAACCAGCTTGAAAATGTGGAAATTCATGGTTCATGTACTGTTGAAGCCTGGCTTGGATGATTTTGAGCATTACTTTGCTAGCGTGAGATGAGTGCAATTGTGCGGTAGTTTGAACATTCTTTGTCATCGCCTTTCTTTGGGACTGGAATGAAAATTGAACTTTTCCAATCCCGTGGCCACTGCTGAGTTTTCCAAATTTGCTGGCATAATGAGTGCAGCACTTTCACAGCATCATCTTTTAGGATTTGAAATAGCTCAACTGGAATTCCATCACCTCCACTAGCCTTGTTTCTAGTGATGTTTCCTAAGGCCCACTTGACTTCACATTCTAGTATGTCTGGCTCTAGGTGAGTGATCACACCTTCATGCTTATCTGGATCATGAAGATTTTTTTTTTGTATAGTTCTCTGTATTCTTCCCACCTCTTCTGAATATCTTCTCCTTCTGTTAGGTCCATACCATTTCTGTCCTTTATTGTGACCATCTTTGCATGAAATGTTCCCTTAGGAACATTTAGGAAAATTAGGTATCTCTAATTTTCTTAAAGAGACTGCTAGTCTTTTCCATTCTATTGTTTTCCTCTATTTCTTTTCATTGATCACTGAGGAAGGCTTTCTTATCTCTCCTTGCTATTCTTTGGAACTCTGCATTCAGATGGATGTATCTTTCCTTTACTCCTTTGCCTTTCGCTTCTCTTCTTTTCTCAGCTATTTGTAAGGCCTCCTCAGACAACCATTTTGCCTTTTTGCATTTCTTTTCCTTGGGGATGGTCTTGATCACCACCTTCTGTACAATGTCATGAACTTCCATCCATAGTTCTTCAGGCACTCTGTCTAGCAGATCTAATCCCTTAAATCTATTTGTCACTTCCACTGTATAATTGTAAGGGGTTTGATTTCGGTCACACCTGAATAGTCTAGTGGTTTTCCTTACTTTCTTCAATTTAAGTCTGAGTTTGGCAATAAGGAGTTCCTGATGTAAGCCACAGTCAGCTCCTGGTCTTGTTTTTGGTGACTATACAGAGCTTCTCCATCTTTGGCTGTAGAGACTATAATCAATCTGATTTCGGTGTTGACCATCTGGTGATGTCCACGTGTAGAGTCTTCTCTTGTGTTGTTGGAAGAGGGTGTTTGCTGTGACCAGTGCGTGATCTTGGCAAGACTCTATTAGCCTTTGTCCTGCTTCATTTTGTGCTCCAAGGACAAATTTGCCTGTTATCTCAGGTGTCTCTTGACTTCCTACTTTTGCATTCCAGTCTCCTATGATGAAAAGGACATCTTTTTTGGGTGTTAGTTCTAGAAGGTCCTGTAGGTCTTCATTGAACTATTCAAGTTCAGTTTCTTCAGCATTACTGGTCGGGGCATAGATTTGGATTACTGTGATATTGAATGGTTTGCCTTGGAAACAAACAGAGATCATTCTGTCATTTTTGAGATTGCACCCATAAACTGTATTTTGGACTCTTTTGTTGACTAAGATGGCTACTCCATATCTTCTAAAGTATTCTTGCCCACAGTAGTAGATATAATGGTCATCTGAGTTAAATTCACCCATTCCAGTCCATTTTAGTTCACTGATTCCTAAAACATTGGTGTTCACTCTTGCCATCTCCTGTTTGACCACTTTCAATATACCTTGATTCATGGACCTAACATTCTGGGTACCTAAGCAGTATTGTTCCTTACAGCATCGGGCTTTACTTCCACCAGTCACATTCACAACTGGGTGTTGTTTTTGCTTTGTCTCTGTCTCTTCATTCTTTCTGGAGTTATTTCTCCACTCTTCTCCAGTAGCATACTGGGCACCTACCGACCTGGGGAGTTCATCTTTCAGTGTCCTATCTTTTTGCCTTTTCATATTCTTCATGGGTATGCATATGCATAACTGGCTGAATTGGTTGGCAGGGGATAGGAATGGGCTATGACAAATAGGAAAGATAAACACATTTGTAATGAACATATCCTGATTATGTGCACAGATAAAGATCTGTAACAATACCAAGTAATTTTTTAAAGAGGTACGTCTGAGTTGTGAGATTGGTGGTGAGGAAAATGTCTCTACATTTAACCTTATATATAACTGTGAAATACTTACAAGAATTCTGTTTTGTTAATTAGAAAAGAGATTAACTCAGGAAGCTAAATAGATCAAGCAAGAGTTTATATAAAAATTCAGTTTAGGATACTTAGAGTTATCATTAAGTTAAAGACACTGCCTAAACTTTAAGATACTGTGCTTACTTGGGTGATGGAGATATAGAACAAAAGTTTGGTTGTTTATTTAAAGCAAATTCTTTATTATTGTTTGAACTATTTGAAAACTAAAACTCCAGTTATGAAAAAAGAGCAATATAGCATATATGTTTCCAAAGGGTACATTTTTTGGAGCTTTTGAAGATGTGGGCTAGGGAAAAAAAGCTCAGGCAAAGGTCTAGTTCTTCAACAACAACAAGAAATTAACGTGCTTTAAGCTACTGAGAAAAATATTGAGCCATCTGAATGCTGATTATTAGTCTGGAGGCCGATAGAAACACAACCAAGCAAGATTCTGACAAGCCAGTCTTGATTTAATTTAGAACAATTTCTTCTTGTGCAGTAGAATAACAGACTTAGAAGTTAAGAGCTGGACAGAAGGACACTTGTTTGCCTGTGAATCCCAAAGTTCTTTGTTCTAGGAAACAGGAGGGGTGAGAACCAAGTAACCAGAGACATTCCCATAGAAAGAGTTGCTCCAGTGGAGGCTAGAGATTTTACAGGTCCTAAACCAAGGAACTGGAACCTCCATGACACTTGGGAACCTGAATCTTAGAGATTTAGTTTGAGGAAAGACATTTTGTCTCTTACCCACAGGCAAGTTCTTGCTATCCAGTTCAACCATAAGAAGATAAAACTAAGAATTAAAACCTCTTTTAAAAAAGGTTAAAAAAAAAAGAATTCTACTAACAACTGTTAGTAGTTGAGCAACTGAGTCACCAGCAGCAACAAAGGAGAAACGAGGTACATGAATGTGCCTGCTAAGTCACTTCAGTCGTGTCTGACTCTTTGGGACCCCGTGGATTGTAGCCACCAGGTTCCTCTGTACGTGGGATTCTCCAGGCAAGAATACTGGAGTGGGTTGCCATTTCCTCCTCCTGGGGATCTTCCCCACCCAAGGATTGAACCTGCATCTATTATTTCTCCTGCATTGGCAGGCAGGTTCCTTACCAATAGCACCATCTAAGACCATGAGTTAACTCAACTGAAATATTGTCATCAAAATTACATCAGAAAAATTTATCATTTTAAAAGAAACAAAATAATAGGACAGTGTAGTGGTATTAACAAAACTATCAGATTCATGCTTTCCCAAATAACTCATTTGCTCCCTAAACTAAACAAAATAAAATTGTTGGCTCTGGGCTCTGCCTCCCTGTCTGACCACATCCCTGCTGTGACTGTATCTTCCCCTGTTTGTTCTGTTCAAACCAATCTGTCTTCCATGCTATTCTTTGAACAAGTCACAATTTACCTGTGAAATGTTTCTTATTAAAGCAACATTAAAATTCAAGTGTCACCACATATTTGGATATTTGCATTTTGAAAATTATTTCATAATTAAAAAACCCCAATTTTCTGATTTTTCTTGTGAGCATTAACACTAATTGGGCATGTCAGTGTGCTAAGTCCTTTCTCACCCAACATCCCAGAAGGAAGATGCAATTTCTTTTTGATGTGTATCATTTTTGCAGTCTTTATTGCATTTGTTATAATATTGCTTCTGTTGTATGCTTTGGCTTTTTTTGGCCTCAATGTTTGTGGGATCTTAGCTTTCTGACCAGGGATTAAATCCACGACCCCTGCATTGGAAGGTGAATTCTTAACCACTTTACCTCCAGCAAGGTCCCAAGGTGTGATTTTTATCCCTGTAATACAGATGAGAAAACTGAGGAAAGCTAGAAGAATGTCAGAGCAAACAGTAAAACTGTCTTTTTAACCAATATTTTATATTAATTCCTCTGAGGTAATATAAAAGTTGGGCTGATATGTATGTTTGAAGAACCTTTGAAAATCTATATAATTAAAAAAAAAACTTAGGGTTTTCTTTCAGTGGTTGACATAAGATTTTGCTCAGTCTCAGTATAGAAGAATTCTTTGTCTGTGTACACACACACACACACACACACGCACACACGCGCACACACTGGAGTACTATCCATGTTTTCCCCAAAGCTATAAAAAGGTTACTTGATCTAAAAAAAGATATTCAGCTTCACATCTTATGAGATCCTATATAGTTTTAATATCTGTCCTGCCCTGCAGCTATCTCCTAACAATAAACTATACATAGGAATTATAGTGTAAGGGAAAAATAAAGATATATAGTGACACCAATATGTGAAAGAAAAACACCTGGAAATTCAGTGAAAATATTAATAAACTCAGTGAAAAATTCAGTCAAACTTTTGCTATTATGTAAATAAGAAAGAAATGAAGAGTTAGTTCAGTTGAATAGATGTTTTGGTATTATTTGCAAATAAAATGGCTTAAATGTTTTCTCTCTTGTTTCCAATTTATTCTTTTGTGAGTCTGACCATTTAATTTTAGTCTCTGGTCAGTTCACAAATGCAAGTGAAAATGTTCATCACTCAGTTGTGTCTGACTCTTTGCGACCCCATGGACTGTAGCCGTCCAGGCTCCTCTGTCCATGGAATTATCCAGGCAAGAATACTGGAGTGGGTAGCCATTTCTTACTCCAGAGGATCTTCCTGACCCAGGGATAAAACTCTGGTCTTCTGCATTGCAGGTAAATTCTTTACTGTCTGAGCCGTAAATAAATGTTGAGGTTTTTGCTCAATGAATTGTATTCTTCTCAGAGAAACAATGAATTACCTCTATATTATGGTTTTCATTCAAAGAAGTATATTTTAGAATACTGGTCTGGGAATGATGCTATATTTGTAAGATATTCTTGTAGAGTGGTCAATAACTCAAATCACCTGATTATATTAAACAAGTAGATTCCTCTCAAGGTACTTTCTTCTACTCCTATAGGTGAAATAGAACCAGCTCAGGAAAATTTGAGCATGTGGGCTCAAGGTAAAGAAGTTGGTCAGAGAAAGAAGGAGATCCCAGGGATAGATCCTGAGGATGGAAATTGTGGTGGCCTTGAAAAGAAGCAACTGTGAAGATTTGTCTGGAGGATCCTGTGGACAGGGTGGCAAGTTCCCACTGAAAGAAAAGAAAGATCATGTGCCTCCATTCTTTTTCTAATTTTGGTAAAATACACATAATATAAATTTACTACTTCAACCACTTTTAGATGTTCAATTCAGTGGCATTAAGTATATTCACATTATTGTGCAAACATCACCACTACCAATCTCCAGAACTTCTTTATCATTTCATATCCAACCTCCATGTCTCAACAATAATTCCCATTCCTCTCTCCCCTTTGCTGCTGGTCAGCACTATTCTATTTTCTATGTCTATGAATTTTCCAATGATAGGTACCTTATATAATATAGACTGGATTTTTGTGCCCCACCCTGCATTCGTATGTTGAGATTCTCATCCCTCATGTGATAATATTAAGAAGTGGGATTTTAGGTGATTAGGTCATGAGGGCAAAGTCTCATGGATTGGGTTAGTGTCCTCATTAAAATAAAAGACTGTGAGAGATTAGCACTGAAATATATACATTAACAGGTGTAAGTGAGATAGCTAGTAGGAAGTTACTGTATAACACAGGCAGCACAGACCGGTGCTCTGTGATGACCCAAAGAGGTAGGATAGGGGTGGGTGGGAGAGTGGCTCAAGAAGGAGGAGATATACCTGTACTTAAGCTGATTCACATTGTAGTATGGCAGAAACCAACCCAACATTGTAAATAATTATCCTGCAATTAATATACATATATATATATATATTTTTTTAAGGAGAGACTCCAGAGACCTCCCTTGTCCTTTCTGCCATTTGTTGATATAGCAGGAAGAAGACTGTCTATGAACATCAGACACTGGATCTTCCAGCACTTTGACATTGAACTTCCTAGCCTCTAGAAATGTAAGAAATTAATGCTTGTTGTTTATAAGCCACCAAGTCCATGGAATTTTGTTGTAGAAGTCAGAATTGAATAAAACAAAATAAAAATGGAAACACACATGTTCTTTTGCATCTGATATTTCATTTAGTGTAACGTTTTCAAGTTTCTTCCTTGGTGTAGCACGTATCAGAATGTTATTCCTTTTTAAGGGTGAAGAATATTCCCTCCTATGGAAACACCACATTTGTTTTCCTATTAATCTGTTGACGTACATTTAAGTACATCATTTAAGTGTTTTCCATCTTTGGTTATTGTAAATAATGCTGATATAAACACAGGCTGTACTAATATCTATTTGAATCCCTGCTTTCAACCCTTTTCAGTATATACTCAGAGTGGTGTTTTTAAATTTTAAAACTTTTAATTGAACTACAACAAATAGAATGGTGCATGAATCATACAGTTTAATAAGTTGTCCTTAAGCAAACACACCCGTGAGATCAGAAGGCAGATCAAAACACAGAACCTTACTGGAACCACAAAACTTACCTGTTTCCTGTCCCTCTCTGGGGGTGCCTAACCTCCTGACTTTTAACTTCTTAGATCAGTCTTGTCTGATTTGAACTTTATACAAATGGAATCACACAACATGTACTCACTTTTGTCACTCAACATTTTGTTTGTGAGACTATGAATATTATGTTTCTGAAGTTAGCAAGATCTCAAAAAAATCCACATTGCTACAATGTAGTTTTAGTTTGTCCATTCTCACTGATACATAATGTCCCATTATGTGAATATTGTACAATCTATATGCTCATCCATGATCAGTGAACATTATGCTTCCATTTAAATCTCTTTGAGTCTCACAAAAAGCATAGGTGGTTGAAAGTCCTTGTACAGGAATCTGCCTGCAATGTAGGAGACCTTGGTTCAATCCTTGGGTCCGGAAGATCCCCTGGAGGGGGTAACCCATTGCAGTATTCTTGTCTAGAAAATCCCATGGATAGAGAAGCTGGGCAGGTTACAGTCCATGGGGTGGTAGAGAGTAGGACACAATTGAGTAACTAACACACATACACACATTCTCACAAAAAGCATAGGTGGTTGAGAGTAACTGTAGAGGAACTCAAGGAGTTGGACTTCAGATCCTTCCATCTCTTCTACTGTAAGGGAATAAATTAACAAGGCAACTATGTACTTTGTCTTGGAAAAAAGCCATCAATTAAACAATTTGACTTTCAATCCATATTTGGGGTTCTCTTTGATCTGTTGGTACTTCCATTCAGCTGGGGCTCCCTGATGACAAGAAAAATACTCTTCCCTTTCTTATCCTTTCCTTAGGGATACTTACCTAGACAATCTGGAAATTGTTCTTTCCTCTCAATATTAAAGGGTGATCCAACATTAGTCATTCTATATTTTAATGTCAATATGGTTTAGAGGCCTTGCCCCTGAAGTCGTATTCCAAGGAATGGAGGTAGGGTGGCAGTACGATGTGGGAGGAAGAGTTAGCACCCAGCCTGAGTGGGTTTCTCTTGCTTATTCTGTCAGAGCCACAGGATCTGTAATTCTTGGCACATTCAATGTACTCCTTTTGACTCAACTCTCCCTTCAAACCTCCTCTCCATTCTACCAGCACCAGACCAGAACATTCCAGGGTGATTCCCTACTTTTTCCTACACAGTCTCCTTAGAGGTATTCTAGTCTGTTACTCTAGCGTCTGCTGTCCCTTCTTCCTACCCCACTCCTACTGCCATTGCTATGTTGAAGAACTGTTTTCAGACTCATGCTCCAGAATGTTTTTAGCCTTAAATTATTTGTCCCTTAGAGGTACTTCTTTTGGGTGAATAGAACATGACATGGACTTCTTGTTTGCTTTGTTAAAGGTTATATTATGCAATATCAAGAAACTCTAGTAGTAAGAGATGGAATAAAGAGATAATGGCTAAAATGCCTCAAGCTTTAGGGCAAACAGGATCCAGATCTTCTTGCCTTTAAGGATGTTAGCAGTGGACTCTGTTCATGTTGGTTCATCTTGTGTTGTTGGCAGTGAGATTTAGCACAAAGAACGTGAGAGCTATGGACTAAATTGTATCCCCCCTCAAATTCATTTGTCAATGCCCTATACCCGATGTGACTGTATTTGAAGATAAGGCTTTTAGGAGGTAATTAAGTTTAAGTAATAATGCTTCTGTGGTGGTTCAGATGGTAAAGTATCCAACTGCAATGCAGGAGACCTGGGTTCGATCCTTGGGTCAGAAAGAGCCCCTGGAGAAGGGAATGGTTACCTACTCCAGTATTATTGCCTGGAGAACTCAATGGACATAGGAACCTGGCAGGCTATATTCCATGGGGTTACAAAGAGTCAGATACAACTGAGTGACTAACACTTTCACTTTCACTAAGGTTAAATAAAATCATAAGATGATAAGAATGGGGCTTCAGTATTGGTGGCTTTATAAAAAGAGGAAGACAGAGATTCTCTTGTCACCACGTGAAGGCATAGACAGAAAGATAACGATCCACAAGCGAAGAAGAAGGCTGTTACAGGAATCAAATGCAACAGTGCCTTAATCTTGGACTTCCCAGCCTCCAGAATGGTGACATTTTGTTTTGGCAGCTGGAAATGACTAATACAATGTGTCTCAAAGCTAAGCTCTGTGCCTTTGAATGAGTCACTAAGGATCTTTGAGTGGTTTTCTAGTTTGTCAATAGATAAATAAATAATTCTTCCACCCAAGTGGCTGGAGTATCAATGAGATAGCACACCTAAGGTATGATGAATGTAGAGTGAATTCTTAAAAGGTTGCTTCCTTTTCCTCTTTCCATCATTTGTTTCTTATCACCTGATCACAATTGTAAACTCTGAAGGGACCTATAACGCCACCACTACTTTCAATCAGACATAATAATAAAAACAGCTAAAAAATATTAAGTACTTCATGTAGATGAGACACTGTACCTGACAGTTTATTTGCGTTGCTGTTGTTCAGTCACTAAGTTATGTTTGAGTCTTTGTGACCCCATGAACTACAACACACCAGGCTTCCCTGTCCCTCATTATCTCCTGGAGTTTACTCAAATTCGTGTCCATTGAGTCAGTGATGCCATGATCTTATTTAATTATCTTATTTGCATTCTTCTTATTATTTGTATATTATTATCTTATTAAATTCTCACAGAACAATTTGAAATAAATATGGTTATTCCTCTTAATGGGTAAGGAAACAGGCTTGGAGGAGACAGGTAAATTCTCAAGACCACATAGTTATTGTACACTGGAGCTGAGATTCATATCCATGGCTGTCTGACTCCCTGGGCTGTGTTCTTAATCATTTTCTTATTCCCAAGTATATGATTATTGCTCATTCAACCCGAAGGGCACAGGAGATTCAATCATTGCTCTCATGCACCTCACTATCTAGCAGGAAAGGCAGAAGTGAAAATCAATAATTAGTAAGTAGTGTGATAAATGTTAAATTTGCACAGGATGTTACTCAGTACAGCGGACAGCCAAGTGTCCGAAGAGGCCAAGGAATAATTCCAAAATCAGTCCGCTGGAGTGACAAGGTTGAGAAGGGCATTTCAGGCTGAGGAAATAAAGCAAAAGGGCAAGGCTCATTGAAGAGCCCCATGGAGTTTTGGGTGCCTGGAGTCAAGGACACACACCAGGGAAATGCAGTCAATGAAGCAGGAGAGGTTTGTTGAGACCAGATTATGAAGAACATTTAGATGACATACAAAGGCATTTAAACTCGCTGCTGCAGAACATAAGTCATTCTTGCATGTGTTCCCCCTTGAGACAGTGTTTCTTCATAAAAAGGTCCATGTTCCTTTTGTCTCTGAGTATCGAAAGCCTAGCAGGGGCAGTTACTCAACCAATATCTGTTGAGTGAAAAAGTGAATGAATAAGTAAAAGGAAAGCACATCACAATATATACTTTGACTGCAGAGGTACAAAGTTAGAGTTTGCCAAGATGAAGGCAAAATAGATGACAGTGGAGTTATGTAGCAAAGGTGTAATGGGGGGATATAGAAAAGTCATCCAAGAGAGTGACTGTAATTAAACAATACAGAAAATTTAGTGGATTAATTGAGGGCAGTGAACTTGAGGTGGAGGAGGGGAGAAGCAGATTTGAAGAGCATGCAGTTGGGTTTTGGATATGTTGTGCTGGAATGGTTGGAACCTGCCAAGTTAAAATTTCTAGTTTTTAATTTCTAATTTTAATTAGAAATTGAAATTTCTAATTTCTAGGGTTTGAAAGTTCAAGCTAAGAGGGATTATATCAAAACCATGGCAATACCTGTTGACTTTGAGAGACAGTGTGTACGGCAAGACTAGAAGGAGTTGTGAAGTAAAACCTTAAGGATGAACAAGTACTTTCCAGAGATTAATACATGGTATGGAATCTTATTTTGTCATCAGGGATCGAGAAAGAGGAACCTAGAATGTGAGCTTCAGAGGAGTAAGGAATAAGCTGAATCTTGTGGCTTGAAATTAAAGGAAAATTCAAAAAGGCATGTATTCAACAGGATTAAATTCTACAGAGAGAAGTAAATTTAGCACTACTTGCTATGTATTTTTTAGCATTATATTTATTGGGGAAATTATATGCTATCTATGGAATTAATTCTAAAACAATTTTGAGGGTCTGTTTGGCTTGGTACTATATTTTTTCCATGAGTTGGATGTATTTTATATTCAGCAGTAGAAACTGAGCATTTTAAAAAAGTGAATCATACCCACAAATGACATTTTCATGGAAAAAAAAATGAAGGATGTTAATAGAGTGTAATACCAGGAGGATACAGTAAATGCAATTGCTTGTTTGCTCAAGACATCATTAAGTAAGCTCTTGGTAGGTGAATAAAATGAGACCCAAGTGGGAATTTCAGGGCAACTAGTATGATAACTTTTCTGGTGGAAAGCACTCTTTAGGATGACAAGGTGAATATAATATCTATTGAATATGTGGGAATAGTCTGAGAGGCTTTGGACAGAATGATCTTATTACAAATAGAAGCGTAACTGAAGATTCAACACAGAGATTCATTTGCAAAACGAAGAATTATTTTCACGGTTGGGAAAGGAGTTAAGACATTTTGTTGTTGTTCATTTGCTAAGCCATGTCCGACTCTTTCGGATCCCATGAACTGCAGCACACAGGTTTCCCTGTCCTTCATTGTCTCCCAGAGTTTGCTCAAAGTCATGTCCACTGTGTTGATGATGCCATCCAACCGTCTCATCCTCTGTTAGTCCCTTCTCCTGCCCTCAATCTTTCCCAGCTCAGGGTCTTAATGAGTTTGTTCTTCACATCAGGTGGCCAAAGTACTGGAATTTCAGCAACCCTCCTTCCAATGAATATTCATGGTTGATTTCCTTTAGGATTGACTGGTTTGATCTCCTTTCTGTCCAAGAGACTGTCAAGAGTCTTTTCAAGCACAACAATTCAAAAGCATCAATTCTTTGGCACTCAGCTGTCTTTGTCTATCTCTTACATCCATACATGACTACTGAAAAACCAAAGCTTTGACTATATGGACTTAGTCAGCAAAGTGACTTCTGCTTTTTAATGTGCCATCTAGGTTTGTCATAGCTTTGCTTCCAAGGAGCAAGCGTCTTTTAATTTTGTGGCTGCAGTCACTGTCTGAAGTGACTTTGGAACCCAAGAAAATAAAATCTGTCAGTGTTTCCACTTTCTCCCCAACTATTTGCCATGAAGAGATGGGACCACCTGATATGATCTTGATTTTTTGAATGTTGAGTTTTAAGCCAGCTTTTTCACTCTCCTCTTTCAACCTCATCAAGAGGTTCTTTAGTTCCTCTTTGCTTTCTGCCATTAGAGTGCTATCATTTGCATATCTGAGGTTGCTGGTATTCCTTCTGACAATCTTACAGTTTATAATTCATCCAGGCCAGCATTTTGCATGATGTACTCTGCATATAAGTTAAATAAGCAGAATGATAATATACAGCCTTGATGAGCTCCTTTTTCAATTTTGAACTAGTCCGTTGTTCCATGTCCAGTTCTAACCTTTGCTTCTTGACCTGCATACAGGTTTTTCAGAAGACAGGTGAGTGGTCTGGTATTCCCATCTCTTTAAGAATTTTCAGCAGTTTGTTGTGATCCACACAGTCAAAGGTTTTAGTGTAGTCAATGAATCAGAAGTAGCTGTTTTTCTCTTGCTTTCTCTATGATCCAGTGTACATTGGCAATTTAATCTCTGTTTCCTCTGTCTTTTCTAAATCCAGCTTGTATGTCTGGAAGATCTCAGTTCACAGACTGGGCTTCCCCAAAGATTCAGTCTATAAAGAATCTGCCTGCAATTTGGGAGACTTGGGTTCGATCCCAGTGTCAGGAAAATCCCCTGGAGGAGGGTATGGCAATACACTTCAGTATTCTTGCCTGAAGATTTCCATGGACAGAGGAGCCTGGCAAGCTACAGTTCACGGGGATGCAAAGAGTCAGACATGACCGAGTAACTAACACATTCACTAAAACTTTTTAGTTTTTAATTATTTAGAAATTTATGCTATAATTCAGTTTTTAAAATACTTGTTGAATCTATGGAATAAGTGTGCCTAGTCTATGTAAAATATCTGTTCTATGCAAAGGAAAAAGAAATCTATGTATCATTTAAAATTTTTTAACAGAAGCATAATATATATGGAAAAAGTGCAGATAAGTCTGCAACTCGATTATTTTTTTTTTGGCTGTGTTGAGTCTTCTTTGCTGCTTGGGCTTTTCTCTAGTTGTGGCAAGTGGAGGCTACTCTTGAGTTGCAGTGTGTAGATTTCTCATTGCAGTGGCTTCTATTGTTTCCAAGCACAGGCTCTAGGATGAGCAGGCTTCAGAAGTGTGGCACTTGGGCTCAGCAGTTGTGGCTCCTGGGCTCTAAAACACAGGCTTGACAGTTGTGACACATAGGCTTACTTGCAACATAGCAAGTGGGATCTTCCCAGTCCAGGGACTGAACACATGTCTCCTGCACTGGCAGGCAGATTCTTTACCACTGAGTCACCATGGAAGCCCCAGATGAAGGATTTTTTCACAAACTGAACACAACTGTGAAATCTACTCCCAGACCAAGAAACATAACATCAGTAACAACCAAGATGTTTTCGCTAAGCCCCTCTCTGGTCATCTGCCTTCTACAACATAAAATCTTCAACTTTAAACACTAGATTCCATCAGATTCTCTACCATGTAAACAGATAACAGTTCCTTGAAAGTGAAGCATTTATTGATTCATTTATTTTCTTCATTTTAGCTCTAGACTCATCCATGGCTGACTTTGTTCATGTTTACCTGATGGCCTCTTGTAGGGTTTGGAACATGGTAGGCTTTCAATAATTCGATTGACTAATAAGAATAGAAAGCAATGGAAGCAAAGAAAAAGTTAGGACATGAGCCAGAAATTATTCTTTGTGATAAAGGGGTTTGGTCTTAGTGATACAGAAGTACCAACCTATAGCTGAGCCAATTTTCATTCTTAGAATAAGTCAGAGTAGGGCGGAAAGAGAAGAGTAATTCTCTGGGGCTGCTTAGATCTTCTATGATAGGATCTGAGAAAGGAGGGTTGATAACTTCATCATTTCTGATTGGTTATGACATCAGAATGATTGTCTAATACAATCTGACAAAATTCTGGCAGAGAATGTGAACAAATTTTTCCCTTTCATTCCTTGGGGAAGTTAAAACAGTCACTTTCTGGAGACCACAAGGAAGTTACATTTGAAGGAAATGAATTTCACTAGTAGTATTTTATCATTGCTCTTCTTTCTATGTATTAGAATTTTCTTCCAATCTATGTACTAATAAATATTAGAGACATGTAAAATGACTACAAGAATAGTCAATGATATGCTGCATTTAGTTGCCTAAATATTGTCAATAAACTTGATTTTCTTAACTTTCCATTATCCAAATGGAATTTAATTCAATGATACTAATAAAAATTAAGATGAAGTGAATACTTATTATAAACAGCCCTGTCATTTAAATAAATGAATTCATTAATGCCTCAGTTTTTCACACTTTACATTATATGCTATTCTTATTTTAAGAAAAGGAGGCTTACAGAAGATCAGCCACTGGTCAAAGCCACAGATCAAGAGGGTCTTTGACTAGAAGCTCAAATCCAGGACTATCTGGATTCAGAACCTGGGCTTCTACCTGTTCTAAGATTCTCAGTATCTCATCAGTTGTGATACTTTGGGTTTTTACCCACTATTAGATCCAAAATACTGGCTTCCCAGGTCATTCAGTGGTAAAGAATCTGCCTGCCAATGCAGGAGATCAAAGGTTCGATCCCTGGGTGGGGAAGATCCCCTGGAGAAGGAAATGAAAAACATACTCCAGTATGCTTGCCTGGGAAATCCCATGGACAGAGGAACCTGGAGGACTACAGTCCATTGGGCCACAAAAGAGTAGGACACAACTTAGCTACTAAACAGCAGCAGTTTACCTAAGGTCTCTTTAAAACTTAATGATCAAGCAGATATCCTTTTAACTAGAAAAAGAATGCATATGTCTGTGTTTGCTCTATTTCCGAAACTACTAAAGTTCCATGAAACATGGTTTCAGTTGCTGTAATCTACAACTCTCTTAGGTAACTAAATAGCACAATCAGCTACATAGTTCAGTTCAGTTCAGTTCAGTCGCTCAGTCGTGTCCGACTCTCCGCGACCCCATGAATCACAGCACGCCAGGCCTCCCTGTCCATCACCAACTCCCAGAGTTCACTCAAACTCATGTCCACAGAGTTGGTGATGCCATCCAGCCATCTCATTCTCGGTCGTCCCCTTCTCCTCCTGCCCCCAACCTTTCCCAGCATCAGAGTCTTTCCCAGTAGTGTACTGTAAAAGGCTCATGATACTTTTCACAGAAAAATACATACAAAACAAACAGAAGCAAAGCAAATATTTTCAGTACTTTGAAAAGTACAGTAGTACAGTACAGCAGCTGGCATACAGGAGCTGGCATTGAGTGAACAAGCAAGAAGAGCTACTGACTGGAGGAGGGAGTGGTGGTGGCAGATGGTAGAGTTGAAGGATCGTCAACAATAAAAGACAGAAAACAATTTCCTTCACGCCTGATGTTGATGGAATACATGTTCACATCTTTGTAAGTTCACAACTTGAAGGTTTGTATGTAGGGGACTTCCTGCAACTATTCTAGAAGAGAGTTGAGAACTAAGATCAGGCTCTCTTCCATATAAAACCTTTCCAGACTTCCTTTAGGTCAAGTCATCTTCTTTGGCTTGTCACATGAAGCCCTTGATGACCTGTTCTCCAGCTTTGTTTCGCACTTTGCTCCCTCTGTGAATTTTCCCACCTCTCTGAACTTCTCAATGTCCCTTAGACATTTCTTCAGAGTCCTTGAGAACTATCTTGAAAACCAAAAACATGTATGCACCTATGTTTGCTAAATGAAACTACTGAAGTTCCATGAAACATGGTTTCAGCTGCTGTTTCTTGTACGTGTAACTTTAAACACAGCAAGACACCACATAGGTGACAAGGAGACAGATAGCAATAAAAATAAAATAATGTTATTTTTGTCTTTTAAAAATGAATCACACAAATGAAGAAATAAATCTCTTTCTTTAAAACCTTGTAGATTCCTTCAGGCTATGTAAAGAGAGAAATGGAATGTGTCCAATTAAAAATGATTGAGAAACGTTATTCTTTACTTTGAAACAGCCATTACTTTAATTATAATTTTTTATTCTCAGCTCAAGAGTAAAAAGACAAATTTTATATAACTGGATAGCTATTATAAAGCTAACCAGATACCTTTGTCTTTCTTCTTGCTTTTATATTAAGCCCTATAGACTAAGAGCCTGGCTATAAATAAAACTATTGATGTTAAAAGGTCATGGCTGCGACCTTTCACATGTTTCTTTTCCACTGTATCTATATACACTGTATACTTTACCCAGAGAAGAGATTCTTTATTTAAGAGAGCTTAAACTGTTCAAATTTGTAATGTACTGGGGATTTTGGAATGTCTAGGGGACTTAGTGGATAAAGAACTGACCTTTCATCTCTGAACCCAGACACAGCCCAACCTCAGATAAGTGAAAAAGTTTTGTGTCAGTTGCCTGTATGATAAACTGGTACTATCCACTATCTTCCAACCCAATTAAGCATTTACTGGCAGATCTGGCCTCAAGAGGCACATGAAGTACAGAAATGGAATTACTTCTACTCCTAGAGTGGGTGTCTGAACCTTCAAGATAGGATTTCAAGGTTTTAAGTGAAAAGCTTTGACCAAAGTAGTATCTACAGCTGGAAAACCATAGACCCCTGTGAAAATTGTCCCTCCCTCCCACAGTCACATGCAAATTTGAGATACTGGAATACTTTTCAATATTCATACTTTTGTTTGGTATGTCATCAAATACAATTTGTAAGATTTTAAAAATTCTATTTCTTTACAGAAAAAAAATAACTTGAATGTAGTAGGGAATAGCAGTTGTATGAAATCATTCAGTTCAGTTCAGTCGCTCAGTCGTGTCCGAATTTTTGCGGAGCATGCAATACAATTTGCTGTTAATAGAGTCAACATACAGAATCATAGAAGAGTGTGGACTAGAATTTCTAAAATATTAAATAATATACACATTTCTGCATTTTATTTCATAGTAGGTGATATGAAATTTTGACATTTTATTATTTAGATTTTACTTGGTTCCCTGGTATCTCAGATGCTAAAGAGTCTGCCTGCAATGCAGGATACCTGAGTTTAATCCCTGGGTCAGGAACATCCCCTGGAGAAGGAAATGGCAACCCACTCCAGTATTCTTGCCTGGAAAAATTCCACGGACAGAGGAGCCTGGTGGGTTACAGTCCATGGGGTTGCAAAGAGTTGGACATGACTGGGCGACTAATACAATATTTAAATGAATTTTTTTATCAGTGAAATATTGGAAGTAGTTAAAAGACCATATAAGATTCTTGAGGACATGATCACTGTTTTTTGCTTCTTTGATTTTTCAAATATGCAAGCCAATAATGCACAGTAGATGTGCATGCTCTCCTTTACAACGAATGAATGACCAGAGGTGTTATTCCATGTCAGGAGGTCATTGTAAGTTAAAAAAAAAAAAAGTTAAATGTTTCGGTTTTGCAGAAATAATGAGGGTGGGGAGGTTGAGCAATTCCTACTAAAATATTCAAATACTTAAAAATTTCAGCAATGAAAAACATCAGGTTAAACTTGTAAAAGTTTTACTGTAATGGGAGGTAACAGAATGATTAGAGAGAAGACAATGGCCATTGTCATTGAATTTAAGTAAATTTTTATTTACATTCTACTAAGAACTTTGTAACAGGCAATTCTACATCAACTATTTTAAAATTAGCAAAAGAAAGATAAACAATGTTTTTCCCCCCAAGTATATATGCCATATGATAGGGAAAATTAAAGTGGTAAAAACTATTAATTTGACCACGTTTGTTGGATTGCAGGTTATTTTCACTTTTTTATATTTTTGCATATTTTGGCAACTATTAGACAATAAACATTTATTATTATTTTTTACCAGAAAAAGTAACCTCTGAAATAAATACCGTTCCCTAAATTCAACCTCATTACACCTTTCTCTTTAGTCATCGCTCATGTTTGAAAAACTAAGTATAGTACTCACTCTGTAAATGTTGGATGTTACACGGGAGAATACTTGAAAAATTTTCAGTTATGAGTAATTTGACTTGAAAGTTGAGTGAAGGTGAACTCAGTTAAGGTGAAGGACTCACATTTAAGAGCAGAGGTAAGAATGGCTGGAATGGAACAAAAATTTGAAAGTACTTAAAGGGTCTGTGTGGATCACAATAAACTATGGAAAATTCTGAAAGAGATGGGAATACCAGAGCACCTGACCTGCCTCTTAAGAAACCTGTATGCAGGTGAGGAAGCAACAGTTAGAACTGGACATGGAACAACAGACTGGTTCCAAATAGGAAAAGGAGTACGTCAAGGCTGTATATTGTCACCCTGCTTATTTAACTTATATGCAGAGTACATCATGAGGAACGCTGGGCTGGAAGAAGCACCAGCTGGAATCAAGATTGCCGGGAGAAATATCAATAACCTTAGATATGCAGATGACACCACCCTAATGGCAGAAAGTGAAGAGGAACTCAAAAGCCTCTTGATGAAAGTGAAAGAGGAGAGTGAAAAGGTTGGCTTGAAGCTCAACATTCAGAAAACAAAGATCATGGCATCTGGTCCCATCACTTCATGGGAAATAGATGGGGAAACAGTGGAAACAGTGTCAGACTTTATTTTTTTGGGCTCCAAAATCACTGCAGATGCTGATTGCAGCCATGAAATTAAAAGACACTTACTCCTTACCTTGGAAGGAAAGTTATGACCAACCTAGATAGCATACTAAAAAGCAGAGACATTACTTTGCCAACAAAGATCCGTCTAGTCAAGGCCATGGTTTTTCCCGTGGTCATGTATGGATGTGAGAGTTGGACTGTGAAGAAAGCTGAGCGCCGAAGAATTGATGCTTTTGAACTGTGGTTCTGGAGAAGACTCTTGAGAGTCCCTTGGAGTGCAAGGAGATTCAACCAGTCCATTCTAAAGGAGATCAATCCTGGGTGTTCATTGGAAGGACTGATGCTAAAGCTGAAACTCCAATACTTTGGCCACCTCATGTGACAAGTTGACTCACTGGAAAAGACTCTGATGCTGGGAAGGATTGGGGGCGGGAGGAGAAGGGGATGACAGAGAATGAGATGGCTGGATGGCATCACCAACTCGATGGACATGAGTTTGAGTGAACTCTGGGAGTTGGTGATGGACAGGGGGGCCTGGCGTGCTGTGATTCATGGGGTCGCAAAGAGTCAGACACAACTGAGTGACTGAACTGAACTGAAAGGGTCTGTGAGCCTGTTTTTGTTTTGTAAATAAGTTCATTTGTATCATTTTTTTAGATTCCACATATAAATGGTATCATATGATATTTGTCTTTCTCTGTCAAAAACAAATTTACGGTTACCAAAGGGGAAAGGTGGAGTATGAAAGTGAAAGTTGCTCAGTCTTGTCCGACTCTTTGCGACCCCATGGACTATATAGTCCATGGAATTCTCCAGGCCAGAATACTGGAGTGGGTAGCCTTTCCTTTCTCCAGGGGATCTTGCCAACCCAGGGATGGAACCCAGGTCTCTCGCATTGCAGGCAGATTCTCTACCAGCTGAGCCACAAGGGAAGCCCAAGTGGAGTATGGCTAGGGATAAATTAGGAGTTTGGGATTAACATACACACACTAGTAAATATAAAATAGATAACCTACTTATAATACAGGGAACTCTACTCAATATTCTTTAATAACCTATATGGGAAACACTTTGAAAAATAATAGATATATGTATATGTATAACTGAATCGTTTTGCTTACACTTAAAACTAGCACATTGTAAATCAATTATACCTCAGTATAAAATAAAAATTAAATTAAAAAATAAAGGGAACTAGGTTGAGTGGTTCAAACAAAAAGCCAGCCAGCCTCTTTTGATGTATGTAGACAGATGATCTGTATACTTTACATTATTGGGTTTCACCAAAATTAATCAAATAAAAAAAAATCATTACCCAATTGTACTTTAGTGAAGGCATGAAAAATAAGTGCAAAAATATTAGCCAAATAAGTATTAACAATATAAAAAAAAGAAGTAAAATCCAGAGGGTAAAAGATTGAAAAGATAGGAAATACCCAAACTATTATCAAATTGAAGGTGAGAAAATGATGCTACACTCTGTCTACAAAGAGTAGATTATAAATGTAGGTTGAATATCTGAGAAGGATTGGAGTAGATTATTGATGTGTGGAAAAATCAAAAGTTAGAATTCAGGTTTTGTGACTAAGGATTTTTGGCTTGATATTTTAAGATGATCTATTTTCTCCATATGGCTTTTCAAAGGGAGAATGGATGCAATCAGTAAGAACCATTTAGAAATGGCTTATTCTGGAAATAATATCTTCTTTCACTCACTATTTTCCCTACCTAACAGAGAAACTAAATATGAAACCCAGAATTCTGACATCATCACACAAAGATCTCAGCCTTTCAAAATCTTTTGTTTAAAGTTTTTTTGTGTGTTTTTAGAAACTATAGAAATAAAGCTTTCAGTTAGTTTGAAGAAAAAGTGAAAGTGTTAATCACTCAGTCGTGTCAGACTCTTTTCAACCCCATGGACTGTAGCTTGCCGGGCTCCTCTGTCCACGGAATTCTTCAAGCAAGAATAGTGGAGTGGGTAGCCGTTTCCTTCTTTAGAGGATTTTCCTGACCCTGGGATAGAACACAGGTCTCCTGCATTGCAGGCAGATTCTTTACCATCTGAGCCACTAGGGAACCCCTTCAGTCACATTACTTGGGGTAAATCACTGCATTCTCATGGCCAAACTATAAAACCACAGATGTCTGCAAACGTCACATTCACATGAATTCCATATTTCCACAGTTCTTTTCTATGCAACACCTTTGCAGCAAGTGTAACCACTGTAGTTGAAATAGCTATTTGCTTATTAGTTTAACATAGGCGTATTTCACTAGACATGAGGACAAAATTATGTCTATTTCTGCACTATTGCATCTGAAGTGCCTGACTGCATGGCACATAGTAGGTTCTTAGTAACCTTTGAATTGAATCAATGAATAAATAAAGCACTTTTTTGAACTTTCATTTTGACTTAACTCACATGAAAGGAAACAGATGCCTGGAACTAAATGACTTTCTATTGTTCTGAAATGATTTTTTTTTCACTATTTTGAAGGAAAAATAATACTTTTAAATTTCATTGATTTGGAAATCAGTATTTTTCTTGAAAATAAGCAATAAGCACATATATGAAACCAAACTCCACAAAATATTTAATAAACAAAATACCAGTTTAACTAAGAAAATGCAAGTCACTGATGATCCTTATGCATTTTTTTCTTAAAAATTTCTTTATATTTCTTATCCATAAAGGGTTGTTTACAGAGGTCATAAATTATCATTTAAAACCATGTCCACTTCTTCAAAGTTTGCAAATACTCAATGCATAGTAAAAGCCAAGAGTAGACCACTTGCTTTAAAGATGATAATACCTTTGGAATGTTAATAGTGTAAAACTTTCTACAGGAAAATTATTTCTTTACTGAACTGGGAAATAGTCAGCTTGGCTTAGTCCATTTTGCACCTTTGTGCTGGGGTATCTCTAGGTTTAAATGACAGCAGCTTCAGTCTTTTCAATCCCTTAATCCTTAAGGAGCATAGGTTTCAGTTCAAGACAGCTTCACACAGAACATAAGAAAAGACCCTGTGAGCCTACCTCACATACGATGATCTGTTTTTCAGCTGTGATTTTTCACTTGCATCCCATAGTAAAAAATGACTTTGAGGCAAACCAGTGTCAAATAATTAATGCATTTTCAATGAAGGGCTTTTTTTTTTTTCCACTCTGCTATAATGCAATGCATGGAAAGCCATAAATGCTTTCATGTAAGCCACTGGTACCTGTGGTTTTCATCACTGTTTCACTGGGATCCCTCCCATTAGAGAAACTTTGTGAGGTACCTGAGTTGAAATGGAAAAAGAAAAGCTGGCCTGGGAGGGTTTACATCTGGTAGCCTACCCCATTACTTAAACAGGCTACATCTTAAAAAAGAAAAAGTTATACAGGTTGAATTGGGGCAATTATGTTCTGATCTAAGACATATATATTTGTCAATTATTTCCAGGTGTTTTTAAAAAAGCATGTTTTCTTGATCTATAATTAATATTTTGCTAATAGAGCTCTAGAAAAATGCTGCAAAACCACTCATGATTTCTCCATGCCATAAATGATAAGAACTAATAGCAACCATATTAATATTCGTAGGTTTTTAAGCATTATCCTAGTTTGTGTCATAACTATTATTTAAAATTATAATATCCAGGTGCTGTATGTGGTATTTGATCAAAGGGAATGGAAATGTAATGAGTTATAAGTTTTCTCCCTGAGGACTCAAACCGTACATAATGGGAGAGGGTGTGATTTATTTTCTGAGTCATTCTGGAAACAGTTATGAAAACCTTTAGTTAAATGGTGGTAACCGGGGTTATTGAATCTGCTGCTATTTACCACTTATGGGGGGCAGTATATGAGTGAATTTTTTGGAGGGGAAACCAAACTAAAATGTCTTTTAAAAACTCTACATATCAGTGAGCATTACTATCACCTGCTGATTTTTTAATGAATATTTCCAGACTCCCTATGACATGTCCATAGAATAAAAAAAAAAATCAAGACTTCAAAATTGACCTTTAGAGATAACAAAAAAATGACACTTGAGTTTTTTTTTTTTTTGATGGTGATGAATGCATCATCTAAATTACAACGAGCAGGAGAGCTGTAATTTTATGGGAACATTTCTAATTTTTTCCCACATTAACCTTGTGCTAAGAAATGCTGACAACTTTGAATTACAGGACTAGATCCACTTCCCATTCTTTGCCGTCAGTGAAAATGATCAGTCCTTCCCCTTTAAGCAAATGCAATAAGGAAGCATCAGTAGAGGGCTGAACACTTTCTTTTTTTTTATTTTTGATCTTCCTCAAATATTGTTTGACCTTAATCACTGTCTTCCAACAAGCTTAATGTGACATCACCTTGAAACAAAAACACACAGCTCTCAAGTCTGGCTCAGGAATGAAAAAGCCCTGATTATTAGTCCTCTGTGTGATCTTTTCAGATTGCACTGATGAGATGAAGTTTAATCTCGTTTCTCTCCTCTCCAGTACCACAAACCACAGGCAGTTTAAGGCAGCCTGAAAATCTCTTACATCTGGAAGAGCAATAATTCATGGGATTTCGCCTGACAGCCATGACAGGCAGCGGGGCAGCCAGAAACAACGTCTCTTATGTTGTGCTATTTGCAAAAAATCAGAAGAGGAGGAGCCGGCACAGGATCACATCCTTTAGCATATGTTCGTGGAGAAAACCCTTTTATTTCCTGCCAGATGCCTCATGAATAGGTCCTAAATATTACATAGACAGTAGCTATCACTTCCAAACGGAATTCCTGGGTGTCTGCTAAGCTGCAAGGCATATGAAGGCCTATTGTCTGGGCAAAGGGTCATGGTTAAATTTGCACAGATTTTTTAAAATAGATATTTCAGATTCTACATGTGATTTATAGGCATTTGCACACCCTGCTGTGCATGAATATGATACCATCTTCTGAGTAGGATTATTTCGTGAAATGTATATGGGATTTAGCTACAGTAACTTTTACTGGGCAGCTTAGAATGGCCAGCCAAAGTACTAGAATTTACTGCGGCACAGCTTGCGCTGTCAGGCTTGGGGTTGGTGTTTATGATTTCTGCAGAAGCAGAAATAAACAACTTCTCCTTAATGGCCTTCTTTATGTGGAGGCAGCAGTGGTCCTACGTGGTCTCACAACAGTAGCTGGTGCAGCCGTCTGTCCTGTTTCGTGTGGAACCAGTGTCTGAAAATTTGCATTTCTGCTTTTGAGTTTTCTGTGACAGTAGCCAGAAATGGGGGGAGAGGGGGAGCCTGCAAACATTTGAATGGGTTAGCATTTCCACTCTACTGTTTTCAGCACTATAAATATATTGTGGATAGAATGACTCAATTTTAAGACTCCAATGGAGAGACGAGAAGGAAACGGCCAGATTTATTTTCAGGTTGTACACCGTCAGTATATCCTGTAAAAATACTCATCAAAGAAAATTTAAATGACTTCTATGAGAGGATTGTATTTCCAAAGAATGCTATATAGTTCAATTACCATTCAATATGTATTTCAAGGTATATTTTAGCCACGTTCAGAATTATATGAGGCATAGGCACAAGCGTATGAAGGTATTAAATATATTTTTTCCTATTTATGCAAAACTCAAAAAAAAGTAATTATCTAAAACTTTCCTGATGTAACAACCGTTTGTAAAGTTCCAGAGAATGTTGACATACGGTGTATATAGGAGCAGGCAGAAAATACATTTTTAAAAAACGAGACAACCGTTTCATGCCAAAGAAAAACAATTCCTTTGCCAAACTACACATTGTTAACTTAAAATGTGTTCCATGTGGAAATAGGAAGACTGATTTTAAGGAAAGGCTAGTGATCTGAAGTCAGCTGGCTCTGTGCCTGTCAACTACACATTTTGGCTTCTAGTTTTACAGCTAGAATTGGAAATATTTATTTCCCCTATTTAAGACTAGTTCTTTTCCTTTGCCTAGTAAACCAATGCATTTGCCTGTAAACATGCATACGGAAAAAAAAAAAAAAAGATTTCCAAGCGATATGCAAGGGAAGAATAGTTTAAAATCTCTTGTAGGCAGCACATTATAGCTTGGAAAGATTGTATTTTTTTTCTGCTCTCATGTGGTCCAGCCCTTTTGCCAGCATTTTTGTGTACTCATCACATTTTCTGGAAAGAAATTAAATTACCAAAGCTTTCGGTTCTTGAGTTTGAAAGCTTATGACCACAAGATAGACACATCTTTGGAAGACATATCTCGGCTGATGACAATATTTACCTATCACCACTATTTAGAATTACCAACATCAACAAGCCTTCATATAGCCTGTTATTGGTTTCTTTGATTTCTGGTCATAACATCATGGTCTTAGGCAGGTTACAGATGAATTCTGAAAGGCAGCATGAATATGCAGTGAGGAGCGGTCACTGGAAAGAGCTTACAAAGGGAAAGAATCTTGATTTTTTTTGTCTAAAATTCATTTGATAGTCATATCAAACTTACATTGGATCACTTAACATATCATACCTTTTCCAGCATTTGGTCTTTGGAATAAGAAATCTAGGAAAAATGATTCCTTTCAAAGCATTCTTAGGTTGTTTTTTGTAATAGGAAGTAGTGGGAATTGGAACCTCAAAAATATGTGGCGTTGTAGCATTGATTTCAGTATCACTCTAAAAGACAAATCCAGAGGCTTTTGGTAGTCAGATTTTAGTAAGTCTGAGTGGACAAGAGCTATTTATTGCAATTCTGAGAGCGTAAAGCTCCTCCTTTTCACATATATCCCTTTGCTGGAATACCCAAGTTTTATTTATGATTTTGGATTTTATTTCACAGCATTCCAGTTTAGTTTAGCATGATGTATTTAATAACCATGTCGACTGTCTTAATTACCCTATAAAGCAGGGTTCCATTGCCATTTGACCCTCCATGGCATTCCAGAGAAACTGCGGGACCATGATAATTACCAACCGCCTGTGAGAAAATTAAACAAAAAGGCCCAACTTTTAAACCACCATTTTAAACGACCTATTACATCTCAGGAATAAATCATTGATGAAATAGCCTGCTTAACAGGAAAATAGCTATTCCATAGCAAAGAATTTCCCCTTGTATGATCACGAAGAGAATCTCAAGTATTCTTCAGCTCCAAAGGTTAGATTTTATGTCTGTCCAATGCCTTTTAATGACACATTTTTGTGTAATTTTACTGTAATCAAAGCCTTTTCCAATAGAGGTTACAGACTGTGGCTGTTTTGTCAGTCTGAAACATTTTACTATCCATAGAGTATTAAATGCACTTAGATCTGGCCAGAGGAAAGAAAAATCTGTTTATAATTGGAGAGAATTCAAATTAAAAGAAGATCTATGAATAGTTTTATTTCCTTTGATTAGATAGTCATTTGCTATACATTTTGTGAAAAGTGCTAATCAATCATTCTGTGGGATAAGATTGATTTATTAATTGCTGCTGTAGTCCAAAAAATAGTGACCTGCTTTGAAGGTCTAAATGTCTGGATTAATTTGAGAGTGGTGCCAATCTGTCATAACTAATCATGATATATTGTTATGTTTATTTCTATGTAATAGTTCTATCAGTCTGAAGCTCAACAAACATAAAGCTTAAATTCTCTCCTCCCCACCCTTTGCTCCCCACGGATAAATATTTGTTTTGAGAAAATTGATATTTTACATACGTTTCCTATTATGGTTCCCAGTGTTAAGTTGGAGATATGCTAGATAATTCTTTTCTGATCTCAATATAAGCCAGTGATTAAAATCATCACTTAAAAAATCTATTTTTTTGAGTACAGCCCAAGTGAGAACATAGGAAAATTGCAAGCTTTTGTTCTTGCAATAACTTTGACTTTTTTCTTAGCACAAAGCAAGATAAGCACATGTGTTTTGAGGTCACATAAGGTCCATTCCCAGGTTTCTAACACTGTTGTTTTTTTTTTTTTTCTATTGGCAAATTGCCTGGGGTCCAGGGAAGCTGGCCAATGGGTACTAGAAATAATTGGGTGAACAAGTGTGCTTTTCTGGCAAGACTCTGCAAGAGAAAAGACAAGCACTAGATTTGTTACGAGGCATTCCCTACTCATTCTGTTTCTCGCCAGCTGTGTTATCTTCAATAAATTACTCACCTTCCCTGAGTTGCAGTTTTCTCACTTGTAAAATGGACATAATAGTAGCTATATCACAAGGTTTGAGGGAGGATTAAATGAGATAGTATATATAAGATGTCTTCCGTAAGGTTTGACTCATAATAGTTTGTGTTGGATTTGATTTTTTGGCTCTGTCCCCAACTGAGTTCACAGTAGTCTGACTAATGCTTTACTAAATGTTTTCTTATTGAAATCCACTTGAAAGCTCCAAGGTTTAACACTGAAAAGAGATCGCCAATTAGCAAGGAGTGGCTGATCAAGGAACCTTAATCTATTTCCTGAACCATTCATGACACATAAATTATGATGGCTGCCAGTGCCAGTTTCCAGTGTCTCGTTCCTCACGACTCTTCGAAAGTTTTGTCCCATCATAGATAATTCCCTTGGTTGTTTTTAGCACAGCCGAAGAAGCCTGAAGTCTTCAAATAATTTTAAAATACTCTGAATGAAAGACAAGATAAATAGGCAAAAAAATTAAAAATCATTAGCTTCTTGAAGTAGAGATTTTGACTCGTCATAGTTAGCTCTCACCAAGGTCTGTCTGGTGCTCGATGTAAACCTGAGGACTTTTCAAAGTATGATTTTCTCCAGATGTATGCCCAGGAGTGGGACTGCTGGATCATATGGCAAGTCTATTTTTAGTTTTTTAAGGAACCTTCAGACTGTTCTCTGTAGTGGCTGTAGCAATTTATATTCCCACTCACAGTGTAAGAGGGTTCCCTTTTCTCCACCCCTTCTTCAGCATTTATTGTTTGTAGATGTTTTGATGATGATCAGATGGTCATTCTGATCCCTGTGAGGTGATATCTCATCGTAGTTTTGATTTGCACTTCTAGATAATTAACAAAGTTGAGCATCCTTTCATGTGCCTTTCGGCCATCTGGATGTCTTCTTTAGAGAAATATCTATTTAGATATTCTACCCATTTTTTCATTGAGTTGTTTGGTTTTTTTTTTTTTTATATTGAGCTGTATGAGCTGTTTGTATATTTTGGAATTAATCCTTAAATATTTTCTCCCGTTCAATAGGTTGCCCTTCGTTTTGTTTATGGCTTCTTTTGCCATGAGAAAGAGATTATCATACTAAATGAAGTAAGTCAGACAAGGACAAATATCACATGATATCACTTATATGTGGAATCTAAAAAAAATGATTCAAATGAACTTATTTCCAAAACAAAATAGACTCACAGATCTAGAAAACAAATTTATGGTTACCAAAGAGGAAAAGGGGGACAGGGAGGGATAAGTTAGGAGTTTGGGACTAAAACATACAGACTACTATGTATAAAATAAGCAATCAACAAGGACCTACTGTGCAACACAAGGAACTATACTCAATATCTTGCAATAACCTATATTGGAAAAGAATCTAAAAAATAATATACATATGTGTGTATATTTATAACTGAATCACTTTGCAGTACACCTGAAACTAACACAACATTATAAATCAACTATATTGCAATAAAAATTTACAAGAATAATCTCATGGACTTTGTTCATGTGTCTCTGGTCTGTGTTTCCACACTCTTGGTTGGCCATTGAAACATGGAGAATGCCTCATCTTCCACTGGAAAATAACTGTTCTTTTTGACACATTAAGCTCTGGTATTCAGGCTTAGTGCTAAACATGAGCCAAGCCACTCACTTAGGAATTTTCAACTCAAATCAAAGTGTAGGTGTGAGAAACAACCTCTTCTCAATAGAGGGACATCACAAATTATCTCACTTTTCAGGTGAGACACACAGGGAATAACTAGGTCAATGAAAGCAACCAGTCCAATGTAGTTCCCCAACTGCAGTTGCTATAACATTAGTGAAACTGCATTTCTAATGAAAACAAATCTCGGCATGGGCCCTGGTATAAAATTATCCAGGTGAAGATGGATAACCCTGATCCAGTAGCTCCTAAAATCCACTCTTAATTAAGGTTCTCTCAAACTATTACCTCACTCACCCTCTAGTGTGGCAGCTTCAGTGATTCTGAATGGGATTTAGAGGGAGTGATAACTTGGGTGGGAAAATTATCACTTTATTTTCGCTAACTTCAAACTAAAATTTTTAATTTTGTAAAACTTGAATGCAGACAATAAATCATAGTAATATTAGCATAATAAGTCACAGACATTTTCATATTTATATGAAGTGGTAGTTAGGTCTGTTAGTATATATTATTATTAAATGTATTCATAATGAAACATATATATTACTTATCATAAATTGTTTTTAAAACATTTCAATAACTGCATTTAAATATCATAGCTTTCTTTTCCTATATGTTATATTTTCTGGTGTAAATGCATTCTTCTTAGGTGGAGTTTTTAGACTTATCCAGACTTCCAGTGAGGTCTGTAACTCAAGAAGTTTGAGAAATGATGCTGTTAACTTCATCTTTTCACAGCAAACTGCTTTGCTTCTGATAGTAGACTTCGCTTTTAAGAGAGAAAAAAGTGAATCAAGCTGGTCAAAAATTTTTGCCCAGATTTTCAGACTAGAAATGACAATAAAATATCCTTTTTTTAATTAAAAAAAAAATTTCAATTTATTCTTATTTTTGTTGAGGTATAATTAATTTGCAATGTTGGGTTAGTTTCTATTGTACAACAAAGTGATTCAGTTATATATATATTTACATACACACACACACATATATGTATATACATATATATTCTTTTTCATGTTCTTTTCCATGAAGGTTTATTTCAGGATACTGAATATAGTTCCCTGTGTTATACAATATAATCTTATTTGCTTAATTATCTTATATGTAGCAGTTCGTATCTGCTAAGCCCAAACTCCTAATTTATCCCTTGTCCACCTCCCTTTCCCCTTTGGTAACCCCTTTGGTTTGTTTTCTAGATCTATGAGCTTGTTTCTGTTTTGTAAATAAGTCCATTTGTATCGTATTTTAGATTCCATGTATAAGTGATATCATGACATTTGTCTTTCTCTTACTTCACTTAGTTTGATAATTTCCATGTCCGTTCATATTGGTACAAAGGGCATTACTTCATTCCTTTTTATGGCTGAGCAATATTCCATTGTGTATATATGTGTGTGTGTGTGTGTGTGTGTGTGTGTGCTGTTGTTGTTCAGTTGCTAAATTTTGTCTGATTCTTTGTGACCCATGGACTTTGTAACCCACCAAGCTCCTCTGTTCTTGGGATTTCCAGGCAAGAATACTGGAGTGGGTTGCCATTTCCTCCTCCAGGGGATCTTCGCTACCCAGAGACTGAACCCTCATCTCCTACAATGGCAGGCAGATTCTTTACCACTGAACCAACAGGGAAGTTATGAACGTTAGAGTGCATGTATCTTTTTGAATTAGAATTTTCATCTTTTTCAGATATATGCCCAGGAGTGGGATGGTGGGATTTCTGAATCATACGATAACTCTATTTTTAGTTTTTTAAGGAAACTGCATACCATTCTTCGTAGTGGCTACAACAATTTACACTCCCAGCAACAGTGTAGGAAGGTCCCCTTTTCCCCCTTTCCAGCATTTGTCTTTTGTAGACTTTTTAATGATGGCCATCCTGACTAGGGTGAGGTGACGTCTTATTTTAGTTTTGATTAGTGAAATGCCTTTTTCTTTTTGATGAAACTGTGGAGCAATGGATCCAGGGAACCATGTTTACCATTAGGTAAAAAAAGTTCAGTGGCAGAAGAAAGTAAAACCAACAGGTGAGATAAGGGAAGGAGGTGGAGAGTAGAAAGTCCCGACAATTGTTCTTATCCCTAGATCCAGTCCCTGAGACCAGCTCCAGTCTTCCATGTATGATTTACATAAGGCAGTGGATTTCCTTTTTAACTTAGTTTGTGGTGGATTTCTGGATCTTCTAATAACTATGACAACAACAAAAACATCCCAACTAATACAGAGAAATATCTTGACCTCTTTCATCTCTGACTCGGGCAAAATCTCTTTCCTTAGAATACCAGTATTACGGATGTCTATTCCTTCTATTCAGAATCCTCCCCTCTTCAATCATGAGTGTTAGTCCCTCAATTGTATCTGATTCTTTGTGACTCCATGGACTGTAACTCTCCAGGCTCCTCTGTCCACGGGATTTCCCAAGCAAGAATACTGGAGTGGGTAGCCATGACTTTCTCCAGGGGATCTTTCTGACCCAGGGATCAAACCTGGGTCTCCCATATAAAAGTAAACCATTTTTCCTTGGGATACTGCCTCTCCCTATTCTCAATCTACTCTGTACTATGGATGAGGTTGACATACCTTAAGTGAAAAGAGTAAGGATGTAACGCAGAACTCAGTCACTCAGCATGTTTCCTGATTCTGGCCAGGTTCAATATAGGTATAATCTGGAAGATTGGGAGTCAAGTGCTTTTATGAAACTTGAGAAAAGACATAGCTTTTTCCATCGGGACTGCTGACAGCAAGAAGTGATGCTGGAGGTACCAGATCTCTCTATATGGAATGCTGAGCGGAGACTTTGAAATGGACCAGATCCTAGTGACATCATTTGAGCCCCTACAACCAGTCATACCAACGATTGATTATTATGCACTCAGCAGTCTTCAAAACAATAAATAGCCTTCACATTTTTTATCATCTTAAGTCACTTTGAGTTTGGCTTGTGTCTTAAAGCCAAAAAGAGTCTTGAATAATACACTTTAGTACCCAAGCCAGATCAAAGTCCTCTAAAATCTTCTTGTTTTTGGCTAAATATTGCCATTCAGGGTCCAGTTGTGTGGCTGGGGTTTCATCCTTCTCCAGGAACACATGTGATGTCAGTAGTCACTAGATCAATAAACTGCCTTCTCTGAAAAAAGAATGTTTATGAATACCTTTTAATGTTTTGTTTGAATTAAGACCTTGCATGTTTCAAGGTATACTGTACAGTAGTGATCCCCGATTTCTTGGTGGCCAGACCTGGGACTGTACAGTTGTGTCACTGACTCCATACCATCTTAGAGAAGTGAAAGATGCAGTCCAAGCCATTAAGAGTTAAGCCCAGTGCTTTATGAAAACTGAGAAGAGATATACCTCTTTCCACAAGAATGCTTATGTCTAGGAGAAGTGACATGGGAGGCATTGAGGAGAGGTGAAGAGACAAGCCCAAACAGTCACATTTGTCAGAAGCTAGAAAGTGTTCATGCTTCTGTCTTGCTATGGGACAGAGTCCTCTGAATGACACAGCTCAATATCCCAGTCCTCTCCCCTCAGCATTTTCAAAGTTATGCCTCTTTTCTATTCTCCCCATTTTGAATGAATGAATGAGTGACTGAATAAATCAGGCCATTTGAATTTGGCCCGAATGTAGAATTGACCCGCCATATCTGGGCCATCTGCTGCCTCACCTGTTTGCCTTTGTTAATTCTGCTTTTTTCCCACTTCTTGTACCTGTGCTCAGCAATTTTGGCTCCTAGTATAAGTTTTTGGCCAGGTTTGTAACACAAGAGTATAAACCTCAACCCCCAGATAGAGGATGAAGATGTCAAATAGGAAAAAATGAAAATAGAAGTAAGCTTAGGGAAAGTAGTAAAAATAAAAATGCCTCAGCTTCCACAGTCCTCAATAGCTTGCTTGATCATTTGTGGAGCATGCAGCATTTATCCAAATTATCAACACCTTCCATCCCAATTGCTGACATTGTCTATTTTGATTTCCTAATTCTTGGTCTGTCTTTGAACAAAGGATATGGTCTTATAGACCAATGGTGTTATCCAGCTTTTTTGGCACCAGGGATCAGTTTCATGGAAGACAATTTTTCCATGGACTGGGAGTTGCAGGATGGGTGTTGGTTTGGGGATGATTCGAGCACATTACATTTATTATGCTGCTGCTGATCTGACAGGAGGTGGAGCTCAGGTGTAATGCAAGTGCTGGAAAGTGGCTGTAAATACAGATGAAGCTTCCTCACCTGCTGCACACCTCGTGCTATTCAGCCCAGTTCCAAAGGTTGGGGACCCCTGTTATAGACCGCTCTACAAAACATATCAGTTCCTTCAAGATCAAGACCAAGAGAGTCATATTTCCACAGACCCCATTTGCTCTTTACCTTCTCAAGTCCTATATTTTATCAGAGAAGCTCTTCTTATCCAGTTAATTGTCAGCATGAAAAAACTCAATTGTAGGTACCTTTTATACCTTCAAAGATTGTGTATAACCAAGATATTCCAGGTCTCTTCAGTCTGTGGGTAAAAAAATAATACGTATGATTATTAATGCCAACATTTCAATTCCAGTTACATATAAATATGTATCAAGCACTTCTCAAGGGCTGGGCATGATGCCATGTGCTGAGGTTACAACTAGTTAAATGAGACAACACTGTTACTATCTGCACATCATTACCCACCAAAAGAGGAAGGTTGGTTTCAGACAAATCATTAAAATGTGCAGAATATTAAAATGTTATAGTGGGATCTAAGCTAATCTTGGAGGTCAGGAAAGGCTCATCAGATGATGTAACATTGAAGGATGAGTACTTAGTTAAACAAAGAAACAAGAGAAAGCTTCCCAGACTCAACAAAGAGAATATCCAAAAGGGACAAGACAGGAAGATCAAAAGTATCAGAGAGAATAGCAAAGCTAGGGGGAGCACAGAGCTAGGGGAGAGCAGGGAGGTGGGAAGGAGCCAATTCTGAGAGCCTAGTAAGCCATGTTAAGAATGTTTTTAATTAAAGTAGACTCGAGGAAAACTAAACAGATTTGGAACAGATGCTGGGAAATGGGAAAGAGCTGTCGAGAGAGGAGCAGAGGGATTGCTAGTGTTTGCGAAGGCCTGGCTGAGGTTGGGACATCATGACAATGTAATGAAAGCAATCAGCACAGCTATTTAATTTTCTCCAACAACACTTAGCAGCCTGGAAATAAGCATGATGAAAATAGGCAACTCGTTTGCCTCAGAATTAGGGATTGGCTTGGTATGTGCAAAAGTATAAAAGGAAAGGAAATGAAGGATGTTGGTTTGAGCGGTGGCACTAAGATTGGTCATGAGACCCATGTCATGCAAGCAAGGGGTATTTAATTTGGCGGGAGGGTGCACTGGGTCTTCGTAGTGTGCACGGGCTCCTCATTAGGATGTGTGAGGGCCTCTCTGGTTGCCCTGCAGCATGTGGGAATCTTAGTTCCCTAATCAGGGATCAAACCTGTGTCCCTTGCATTGTAAGGTAGATTCTTAACCATTGGACCACCAGGGAAATTCCAAGGAGGTAGCATTTAGGAAAGACATACAGTAGGATGAATACCCAACACAACCCGTGTCCGACTCTCCGCGACCCCATGAACCACAGCACGCCAGGCCTCCCTGTCCATCACCAACTCCCGGAGTTCACTCAAACTCATGTCCACAGAGTCAGTGATGCCATCCAGCCATCTCATTCTCCGTCATCCCCTTCTCCTCCCGCCCCCAACCTTTCCCAGCATCAGAGTCTTTTCCAGTGAGTCAACTCGTCGCATGAGGTGGCCAAAGTATTGCAGTTTCAGCTTTAGCATCAGTCCTTCCACCTTATTCACTTTCAGGTTCCACCAGGCTCTGTGAACTTGGTTTCTACAAACGTTTGAGCTAAAAAAGCAGAGTTCACTAGTTTCTTACCTCTTAATTTTTGGGGAGGAAAAAAACAGAAGGAGTTTAGCCCAGGGTTAAGCACACAGTAGACACTCAACACATGTTATTTTATAAGGAAAAGGGGAAAGTAGATGAGTGCAGAGCCTGAGATGTGGAGAAGAACCGGGACAGGACAGCAAGTGCTGGAGGAGTTGAAGCTCCAGCATTGCAGGACTGAGGATGGAACAGAGGTAAAAGCATCTTAGAAAGTTAGAGGCTGACTCACTAAAGAGTGAGAATGAAAGCCATTCGAGTAGTGGCAATCCAAACACCATGAAAGCAGCATTTTATAGATCATCAACTTGTGACCCATGATGATGACCAAAGGAAAACTGTGGTCCAGGGACCCAAAGCCTTAATGAAATGTCTGGTAGAAGGCATGATGTAGAATCAACTATGGACATTCCAAGGGAACAAGATGTTCAATTTAAGATTTTCACACCCTTAATTATTCCTGTTTCCTTCTTGAGTCTTCAAGTTCTCCTACTCTTCCGATTCTTTGCCTGAACTGACTGTTATATTTCTTCTTGTGATTAAAACCCTGGTCCTCGTCTTTTCTGGCTGTGATCCTCATTGGCCCTCTGCTCAGAACCAAGGGTTGATACACACATTCTCCAGAAGCTTTCTTCTTTCTCCATGACCTGCCCACATTTTAAACTGGGACATCATCAGGATTCTTGGAGTGAAGCCTGGATTCTCAAAATGGCCTGTGGTTGTTGTTCAGTCACTAAGTCATGTCCGACTCTTGGCAACCCCAAAATGGACTGCTCTTCACTAAATGCCGTGCCTTTAATCATAGCCTGCAGTCATTTGACCACAAACACTTAGTGTATCTGTCCCAGTCGGGGAATGTGGCAGGGGCTGGGTAGGCGTCACTGTCATTGACTTTGTAGCTTGAAACACTGGGCTGCCTCCCTTTTGATGACACTGCCCTTTGTGACTCTAAGCTGTAGAATTTTGCCCACTTCTCATCAGGACTATGTCCTTTAGTCCTGATTGTCCTCAATCAGTTTCCACGGAGTTCATAAGCTTAATGCATGCGGGAACTGTATGCGGTTCCCTGCTTTCCTCCTTATACTCTTACCTGAGAGATTTCTCTTAAATCCAATTTATTTAACTATCACTCTGCTACAGATGACTTTCAAAGTGACAGCCCATTTCTGACCTGGCCCCCAAGCTACAGACCGCGTTCCTGATAACTCACCAAAGTGAAAATTAAAATAATAATAGGGACTAGTATTTGTTCGGTGCCGTAGAGTTTACAAATTACTCTTGTATAACTTTCCTTAAGGACAAGATGGGATTTATTTGTGCACCCAGTGATTTTCATGTCCCACCTGCCCTCTGTTGAGGTTCTAGAGGAAGAGGTTCTATTCTTTTCTCCTTTGTGATGTGCTGTTTCCTTTTAGTTTATTCTTGGTACAGTTCCCTCTTACCTCACATGGGAAACGTTTGCCATCAATTATCTCTTTTCTCTCCTGGGTCTTCAAACTCAATATTCCTTCTGCCAACAAAAGTGTTCACCACACCCAACCTCCCCATTCTCCAGATGACCTCCCTTCAACCTTGACTCCCTTGACAAGATGGCCTCTTCCTTGAACTTGCTTTCTTCACTTCATTACACTCAATTCTCTCTTCATTACTATCAAGCGTCCACACCCACCACACTCCTGAAGCTTAGCTCTTAAAAGTTATGGAGCTTCAAGGCAGTGCCTGCAAATGTGGATTTACCCTTTCAGAACTGAACTATTCCTTCCAAATCAAAAAATGAGCGAGGACAACTTCTTCATCTCTACTCTAATCCCCTTTCAAACCTGGCTTTGGCCTCTTTTAATCTGGAAGAAAAGACACTACAGCCCAAATTCAGAGAGAAAAGGAAAAAAATTTAACTCTTTGCTGTGGAGTTTCCAGAGCCCATCTCCTCAAGATATAAGGGCAATTTCAGAGATTCCCTAGGGTAATTCTGATATGAGGTTATCACCCCAGGGACAGATTTTAGAACTTCTCTCTGGCAATGTTCTATGCTAATGTATCTCTTAGTTGTAAACATAAATAACCTTCTTAAATGTTAACCTTATTTACCTCTCTGCAGCAGTCCATACATGAGTGGACTTTTTATATAGCATCTTTTTTTTTAGTACATTAAACATTACTTTTTCATGTTTCATTTCTCTCTCTCCAAGCATTCTTAAAAATGAGTTTCCTCTAGATTTTTATGTTCAACCCCTTTCTTACTGGATGCAGTCTCTCGGGGGCCCCATCTTCTCCATAAACCCATCCTGAACCCCAGGTCTATATATTCCACTGCCTAGGAGGCATTTCCATCTGAATGTACCAGAGGTATCTTTAACAATTTTATCCAAATTTCAACATCTTGACTTTATTCTTCCTCTAGTTCAAAAGTGGAATTTAAGTGCAAGCTCTGATATAAAAGTAGTAGTAGGGTTCTCTGTCCTTTCTCATATAACAAAGTCCCTTCTTACAGTCACTCAAGTCAAAAATCTCAGTCATTTTTGACTCATTTATAACATTTCATGTCCTATATTTCAGACTTCCTGGATATCTCAAAATCTTATTTCTACAACATCTTTTTTATTTGATCTATTATACTTCTTTCTACGCACCCTGTCTTATCCATCTCAGGCAAATTTATTTTATTGTAAAGACCTTCCAAACACCAGTTTTCCTTCAGTTCATGTTACATGGTCATCACAGGACACCTTTGGTTCTTAACTCTGGGACTGATTTCTGATATTGAGGACCAGGAGGAAGAAAGAGAGAATTATGTTACAGGCTTTTAAGAGTTTTGCATGGAAGGGGTTAATGTTCTTTTTGCTTACATTTCATTGGCTGAAGACAATCACAAGGTCCAGCTTTACATTAATGAATTAGGCATTATAATTTTCCCTCAGGGACAGACCCAGAAGGAATACATTGGGTAGACAAGCAACCAGTAGGAAAGGGCAGTGAATATTTTGAACAAATACTACAATATACTTTATATTTTGAAAAGATTCTAGTGATTCTGTTCTTTATTTACTTGTAATTCTATCTACCATTTAAGGTGATCTCATCCACACCTGTGTCTTCAACAATCACTTACACATTGAAGGGCAGTCAAGTCTATATCTCTAGGCCAGATACCTCATCTAAGTTTTGGACTTCTATCCAAATACTATCAGCAAGGTCTATGTAGGTTTGCCATAGGCAATTCAATTTCAGCAAATCTCCACGTATACATTCTTTCTTCCAATCTGTTTCACATTTGTTCTTACATTTCTTATTTTGATCAACATTATATTAAAGCCCAAATCACATGATAGTTTAATTGTGTTGTTTATTAAACTATTTTCCCCCACCCCGCCCCCACCTCATAAGATAGTGAGCTCCTGGAGACTAGGGACTGTATTTTGGATTTCCCAGGTGGCCCTAGTGGTAAAGAACCTGTCTGCCAATGCAGGAGACATAAGAGAAGTGGATTTGATCCCTGGGTTGGGAAGATACCATGGAGAAGGGCATGGCAACCCACTCCAGTATTCTTGCCCGGAGAAGCCCATGGACAGAGGAGTCTGGCAGGCTGCAGTCCATGGGGGTCACAAAGAGTCAGAGACAACCGAAACAAATTAGTACTTCACCCCAGTACCCAAAATTATGTCTGGTTCCTAATAAACACTTGGTAAATATTGCTTTGTTGAATAAAGATGAATGAATGCCTTGTTAAATGGTGTTTCTAGTTGCCCTCCCTCAGTTCATTCTCTAAAACCACATTGTATTTCTTTTCTGAAATTCAGAACGCATTTAATGCTTCCTATTAGATGGTGAAAGGAAGAATCCTCGGCATGGCAATGGCGCTCACACCTAGGCACCTTGGGCTTCCCCTTTCGGCCTCATTTTCAATTGCTTTTCTCCTCGACCCCGGCCCCTATCCACCCAATGGTATTTCCCCAGTACCCTATTTCTCTGCACCTTCCTACTGCCTTTATCCAAAATGACTTGACCTCATCTCTCCTCATCATCTTGTTTTTTTCTTCCTGCTCAAATTCTAAGTACCTTCAGAGTCAAATGTCCAGTCACTTAAGAAAAAAATTCTTCCTGCCTCTGTTTTTTATGGCCCTGACAATATTAATTTTAGTTTCTTCTTGTAGTTCCCATTTTATTATATGGTCCTACCTATTTTTAAGATTTGTCACATAGTATTACACTTATTTAATTGCTAGTGTCTCTCAACACAGAATATATATATATATATATATATATATATATATTTATACACACACACTTTTTTTTTCTGTAAGTCTCAGCGTTTTCAAATATCATCAATACTAAATGAACCAAGTATAAGAATTAAGTTGCCAAATTGACACTCAGGATTTCTGGGAAATACACCCACTAGTCAATATGTGGTATCTGAGTAATTTTACTGTGTTCAGTTAAGCACTTCCAGTAGCAGTTGCACATGCGTAGTGTGGCTCCGTGTTGAAACTGTAGGGTGGGGAGGGGATCTGCAGGCTGTGCACTCTGCCCTGGGGGCCCATTCATGCTCAGATCTCCAGGAAGGCCAGTGCTCAGGGTTCTTCCTCACTCAAGGTAGGAAATTTTCAGAAGTCCTTGGCTGTGGCGATTCCACCCCCTGATTTCCAGCAAGATCTGAACCTGGTCCGTGAGAACGCTTTTGTTGTTTTTGACCAGCTGCGACCCAGTCACCTCTGACCGCCAACATCTCCTCCATCTTCTCCAGCCTGCATCGTCTCAGTCATATCTGACTCTTTGAAACCCCATAGACTGCAGCACGCCAGGCTTCCCTGTCTTCACCATCTCCCGAAGCTTGCTCAGACTTATGTCCATTGAGTTGGTGATGCCATCCAACTATCTTGTCCTCTGTCATCGCCTTCTCCTCCTGCCTTCAGTCTTTCCCATAACCAGTGTCTTTTCCAATGAGTCAGCTAAAGTGTACTAAAAAACCTCAATTGATCAGTTAAAATTACGTGTGAATTAAGGAGAAGGAATTAGGAAAGTCCCAATCCCCATGGTTCTGGAAATTTTCAGTAATGCACTTCTGGCTGAACACAGATTAAAGAAATTAGATGGTAGTGATCAAGGTTTGAGCACTGGTAAAGTATGCATACCAGAGAACTAGTAAATCAAAGCTGGACCTCAAAAGAGCATTCAAAATAAGCCATGTACAGGACTTCTCTTGTGGTCCAGTGGTTAGTTCAGTTCAGTTCAGTCGCTCAGTCGTGTCCGACTCTTTGCGAGCCCATGAATCACAGCATGCCAGGCCCCCCTGTCCATCACCAATTCCCGGAGTTCACTCAAACTCATGTCCATTGAGTCGGTGATGCCATCCAGCCATCTCATTCTCTGTCGTCCCCGTCTCCTTCCACCCCCAATCCTTCCTAGCATCAGACTCTTTTCCAGTGAGTCAACTCGACGCATGAGGTGGCCAAAGTATTAGAGTTTCAGCTTTAGCATCAGTCCTTCCAAGGAACACCCAGGATTGATCTCCTTTAGAATGGACTTGTTCAGTGGTTAAAACTCTGCTCTTTCAGTGCAGGGGGCCTGGATTCCCTCCTTGGTCAGGGAACTAAGATTCCAAATACTAGGGAGCAACTAAGTCTATACCGCTGTGGCAAAGACCCCACCACAGCCAAATAAATAAATAATTAATTTTTTTTTTTTTTTTAAAGATGAGCCATGTGGCAACAGAATCAGGTGGGTCTTTCTGAAAGCCAATTATGAGACTATGTATAAAAATTTCCCTTCCAAATAGACTGTATTAATATGAAGTAAATCAGACCTGAGTATCACGACTGATATTCATTTGTAAAAGTCTCATTCATGTCAATAGGCACCAGGTCATTTTTTTCCGTATCTTCATATAAATGTGTCTGAGTATAGAATTATGCAATTTTGATCCCCTGAGGCAAACAAACCTTTGAAGTTTGCTTAAAATAATTTCTCTTATTTCTATAGTTGTTCTTTTAATTCACATTCAGTAACTTATTTGCATATAAAAAATTGCAGATGTCTGACAACAATCACAAACAGAGAATATAATAATGAAGATCAATTTTAGATTTAAAAACAATCTAAATTCTGTGAATAGATTCAGGTAGCAATTATAATGTGAAATAGCATCAATTAAAATACTTAGCGTTGGTTAATAATCAATATGTATTATAATATGAAACTGCTGCAATTTCCCAGAGTAGCACTGACATTCAGACACAAGGCTAGTCCATTAAAGCAATTATAATAAACACCATGGGACTTCAAATAATTCTATTATTGAATAAAATTTGTATACTGAGTACAGTGTTTGAAATTATACCTAGTTTGCAGTAATAGGCAACAAAATAATGGTGGATAACCGATTCCCTGATATGACATAGAAAGCTAAAACAAACAAAACAAAGCAGGACACACCTAGAATTTAATAGGATAAATAACAAAATTCTTACATAATGTGGTATATATAATTTGGGAATGTATTTTGGGGGAGAGTTTTCTGGTGCAGTGATGAGAAAGGGAGAGAGGGTGATTATTTCAGCTAAGTTAGTACAGGGAAGGTAGTCAGAAGTAGAGGTGGTTTGTGTCACAGCCACTTACGTACCATGTGCTCAGACCATCTCAAGTCTCCTTTCTCTAAATCCTCGTTCCTTTGAACTTATGGTTGTCAAGAGGGGAGGATAGGGGTGGGGGGCAGGGATAGTTAGGGAGCTTGGGATCGACATGTACACACTTATATTTAAAACTGATAACCAACAAGGACGTACTGTATAGCACAGGGAACTCTACTCAATGTTATATGGCAACCTGGGTGGGAGGGGAGTTTGGGGGAGGATGGATACATGTATATGTATGGCTGAGCCCTTTTGCTGTCCACCTGAAACTGTCACAACACTGTTAATCAACTATTCTCTAATATTAAACAACAATTAAAAAAAAATCCCCCTTCCTTCATTCTGCCCAATACGAAGGAAGGACACAACATTGGAGCATCAGTTATTTTTATAAAAAGGAGTTAATATATGACAATACTTGTGCATTTGAATGGGATATGGCAGAGATTTTGACCTAACTAGATTAAAGAAGTATTAAAATTATGCTCACATTTTATCTGATAATAGATTCAGTTCAGTTCAGTTCAGTCGCTCAGTCGTGTCCGACTCTCCGCGACCCCATGAATCACAGCACGCCAGGCCTCCCTGTCCATCACCAACTCCCGGAGTTCACTCAAACTCATGTCCACAGAGTCAGTGATGCCATCCAGCCATCTCATTCTCCGTCGTCCCCTTCTCCTCCTGCCCCCAACCTTTCCCAGCATCAGAGTCTTTTCCAGTGAGTCAACTCGTCGCATGAGGTGGCCAAAGTATTGCAGTTTCAGCTTTAGCATCAGTCCCTCCAATGAACATCCAGGATTGATCTCCTCCAGAATGGACTGGTTGGATCTCCTTGCAGTATAAGGGACTCTCAAGAGTCTTCTCCAACACCACAGTTCAAAAGCATCGATTCTTCGGCGATCAGCTTTCTTCACAGTCCAACTCTCATTAGGTTACTTCAAATAAAGACTCTTGCAGATTCACTAAATTTTTTTTTCCTTTTTCTACACCTTTATTCTCAAAAAGATTAGAAATTAAGAGGTTATATCAGATGAAGCTAAACTTGATAAGCCGGGTAAAACCTAAGGCTCTTGAAATTTAAAAAAAAATATGAAATTATAAGTTTTTGTTATTTTTGTATTAAAAACAACTTACAATTTGGAAAAATATAAGCAAACAATTTATGAATTAACTAATTTTATCTGCTGTGGATATTTGATATGGTTAACACCCTTTACATACAAATGGATACACAGATCTAACTGCACATTCTTTTTCATTTCGATTTCAGCTAATGTTCTTTTCCTGATTTTTATAGTTTTTCTTTTTCTACTTGACATGAGCCTTCTGCTTTCAGGTTAAGGAAATATTCCTAAAAGTTTATGAATCAGCCCTCTGTCATGAGCATTTATAGGGAGGTTAAGAAACATGCATAGGCTTATACTCATCAATTGAAAACTTTAGACTCTTTCAACAAATTTTGGGAAACCTGGTGAAAATTAACATATTGAATGTGGTGTTATTTCAGGTAAATAGGCCAGAGTGCTGGAGCAAATGGATAAGAAATGGATAATGGCTCAGCTACAGTGATGATCTTACTTTGGGAAACTGTTTAATCTCAGTGCTTAAATTTCTATGGTTAAGTTATACTTTCATTATTTGCAAATCTTCCATGGTTATAGTGGATGTGCTCCACAATAAATAACAAGTTGATTTGACATAGTTAATGATCACAATTGATTTCAACAAGTGATTACCTAATTTTTTCTTGGAGATAAAGTAGTGATTTACATTTTATATTTATAGATTTTATAAAATAAATATATATTATATATTTTACAAAATAAATTTATATTATATATTTTATAAAATAAATTTATATTATATATTTTATAAAATAAATTTATATTTAACACTTTTCTGGACAAATTGATATACAGCAGCAAATAAGAAAGACATAAAGCTTATATTCTGGTGGAGAGACCAACAGTGAAACACATATGAATATAAGGAAATATAAAGAAGCAATATACCCAGATAGTGATAATTGTCATGAAAAACAGAGTAAATGGTTAAGGCAAGTAACATTAGAGAGTTGGTTAGAGAGATCCCCTGAGAAATGTGGCAGTTACATGATGATGCGAATGACGAGAAGGTGTCAGCCACATAAATGTCCAAGTGGAAATTTTCAAGGTAATGAGGATGGCAAATGTAAGGAAGGCAATAGTGTTGAGCTGGGAGCATTTATCACAGGTGTCAATGAACAGTGAATTGAAGCACAGTGATCCATGGGTAAGAGAGGCAGACAGAAGGACTATTTAGTGTTCTTCTGAATAAATTCCATTTATTCTGTTTGGAATAAGAAATCACTGAAAGGCTTTAAGCAGGAGAGTGGTATACTCTGATACAACTTTAAGTTGTTGCCGCTTACAGACTTACAGAGAGATGTGAGATTAGATGTAACTGGAAGAATACATGGAGCTGTTAGAATGTACATCTAATCCATACTTGAGAAAGACTTGCTGGAGAAGGGGATATATTAGTTTGAGTTTTGAAGAATTCACTATGGCATCACCGACTCGATGGACATGAGTTTGAGTGAACTCTGGGAGTTGGTGATGGACAGGGAGGCCTGGCATGCTGTGATTCATGGGGTTGCAAAGAGTCAGACACGACTGAGCAACTGAACTGAACTGAACTGAACTGAACTGAAGGTGGGTAAACTGGTTGAAGAAGCAGATCAAGAGACAGCAGGGAGAATGTAAAAAATTATAAATCATTCTAGGGCAGAAGGTGAGGTCCAGTGGTGTAGCCAGAAGGATGATCATGAAGAGATTTTGTATTACTCAAAAGTACTTGGACTTTATCTTCAAAACAATAGAATATTGGGAGGGTTCAAGCAGAAGTGTAGCATGATTAAATTTTCCTTTTAATTTACTTCTTAAAACTGAAGCATAGTTGATTTATAATGTTGTGTTAGTTTCTGTGGTACAGCAAACTGATTCAGATGTACATGTATATCTATATATCTATATTCTTTTTATGATTCTTTTCCATTATAATTTGTTATAAGATATTAAATATAATTCCCTGTGCTTTACAGTAGGTCTTTGTTGGTTTTATATTTTATATATAGTAGTTTGTATTTGTTAATCCTAAGGTCCTATCAATTTGCCTTTTAGAATGAGCCCTCCTGATAGCCTGGGGAGTGTGTTTGGCACAGAGAGTGTTGTTGTTCAGTGGCTAAGTCGTGTCTAACTCTCTGTGACCCATGGACTGCAGCATGCCAGACTTCGCTCTCCTTCACTGTCTCCTGGAGTTTGCTCAAACTCATGTCCATTAAGTTGGTGATGCTATACAACCGATCTCATTCTCTTTCATCCCCTTCTCTTCCTGCCCTCAATCTTTCCCAGCATCAGTCTTTTTCCAGTGAGTAGGCTCTTCTCATTAGGTGACCAAAGTATTGGAATTTCAGCTTTAGCAAGAGTTCTTCCAATGAATATTCAGGGTTGATTTCCTTTAGGATTGACTTGTTTGATCTCCTTGCAGTCCAAGGGACTCTCAAGAATCTTCTCTGGCACCACAATTTGAAAACATCAATTCTTTGGTGTTCAGCTTTCTTTATGGTCCAAATCTCATATTCACACGTGACTACTGGAAATACCATAGCTTTGACTATGTGGGCCTTTGTTGGCAAAGTGATATAAAGCCATAAGCTAAGATCATGGTTATAGATATGGAAATATTAAACACCCATTATCTCATTTCTGGTGTTTTTCAGTGGAGAGAAAAAGGAGATGTCTAGAATATTTTCCAGTGTTGGGGTGGTTGTTGGCATTTCCTAAGATAGAGAATACATGAGTTGGATGAGGAGAGAAAGAGGCTATAAAAGGGTAAAAGTCTTACAGTATAAAAAAGAAATCTCATTTGTATAAAAATTTAATTTCTAAGAGTAAATAATATTGTGATAGTTGGAAAGTCATGCACAATAAAAGCCATTGAGTTGTTTCTATCAACTTGAAATCTAAGTATCTAAATACTACAGTGTCAGGTACTTAAACTTATTGTCTCTATTAAAAATTAGTTATATCTCATTAGCAACATTTACAGAGCTGTATATGAGGATATTATAATCTATTAACTAGTTGGCAAATATTATACCTATTTGTTCAATATTATATTATCAGCTTATTTATGATCATATAGAAAATAGCTAATATTTACTGAGCACATGACCTGTCAGACAATATAAGTACTTTACATATATTAATTATCTCATGTTATCTTAATCTTTTCTTTTTCATTCAACAAATATTTATTGAGTACATGCCCAATAAACATTTATTGAGTATGCTCAAAGAAACAGAATTTGTAATTATGTTTTGCCTATGAGGAAATGAAGGTTCCAAGATTGTAAATGAATAAAAGGTCACACAACTAGCAAGTGTCACAGCTAGGATTCAATGCCATCTTGATCTGATCTTTGCCCTGCACCACACTGCATCTCTTGTTTTCTGATAGAGAGAAGAGTAAGCTTGTGTCCAGGGTTGATATCTTCAGAATGGTGTGCATGGAAATACCTTAATCTTGAAGTAAGAATAAATATTGGGTTGGCCAAAAAGTTCCTTCAGGATCACCCATCACATTTTGTTAAAATCCAAGTCAACATTTTGGCCAACCCACTATTATCCTCATTTATCATATAATGAAGCCAAAGTTCAGAGAGGCTGTGTAATTTGCCCTTGATCACCAGCTAGTAAGTGGCAGGGGCAGGAATCCTACCCTTCTTTTGAACTAGAGCACAACACAGCCTCTATCACTTTTTTTTTTTTTTTCTTGTAGCATGATGATTCATTGAGCTGTCTTCTTGGGGGCTCTTACTGTATGACAGGATGATTTAAGGCAAGCTATTAGCTTTGGAGTTAAAAAAGAGTAAACTTGCTTTTTCATTTTAAGCAAATTTGACACTGTTTTCATTAAAGACCCTAACAAAAGCAAAAGTCATCAGGGCTGATTTCTCTGGCGGAAAAGCCAAGAGTTTTGGAGTCTGCTGGTCTGAATTCAAATCCAGGCCAGCTCTTATGGACTGTTTTATCTCAAGCAAGTTTCTTTTCCTCTCAGAATTCACATCTGCAAAATGAGGGCTCTATCCCATGTCAGTGCTGGTCACTGAGTAGACCTTTAATAAACATCGTCAAATGCTTTTATAGATTAAGTGCATTAACCATTGAGTTGGAAGCAGAAATATTCAATTAACATTTTTTTTAATCAAAAGTGAATCTAGCATGCTGGTTGCAGAATTTTTCCTTTCCTCTCTGTCTAAATCAAGATAAAGCATTGTCTCTTTCCTGGTCTTGGTAACTTTGCCAATCTTTTACTTGGCCCTCCTCTCACCCTGTGATAAAAACTAAATTAATCCAGAGATGATGAGCCCACACCTTGAGAATCTTGGGGTGCCAGTGACAGAGACTGGAATCCGCCATCTGAGTATGTTCGTCCCCAGCTCCTTCTCACTTTCCACTTGGCTTTTTGCCCTTCTTTCCCATATGTTGGCTGTTCTTCTCATTTCCAGATCAGAGTTGACCTTTTTTGTAAGGTTAAAAAAAGCGTTAAAAGCCTCTGCCTTTTTACTGTCATACATTATTAGCTTTCTCATCCCATCAAATAAAAAAGCTGCATTCTCCTTTACCCAGTTTTTGTGACTGATGTATTTAAAGAAGGAATTTTTTTTCCTCCTCCATTTTCCTAGAGTTTACAAAAAAAGAAAACTAACATCATGAATTAATTTAACAAAGGTAGTAAAATAGCCCTCTATCTCCATACAGAGCCCCCACCCACCCACTACAATTAAAAATTAATACTGAGTTGGCTTTGAGTCAATTACCCTAAAAATGCCAACATAAACACAAGATTAGAGTAGGATCTCTTTCATTGTCAAGCACATATAATTTAAATACTTCAGTGTATGTCGATGCATTAAGCAACATACAGATGGCAAAAAAGATATTACCATTGGATAACACATACTTTTAAACTTTTAATTATGAGATAACTGTTGATTCATATGCAGTTTTGAGAGATAATACAGAGAGATCCCATATACCCTTTATCTAATTTTCTACAAATATTTTCAAACAAAGTCATTTTTATTTGCATGTGTCACTGCATGGTACTTTGATAGGTCCCATGTACTTGCTTTTATTTGCAATCTGAAAAGAATTTCTTCAGTGTCAATACAGTTTTTGCCTTCTCAGCAGTCAGCTGCTCACAAATATTAGTTTCATTGTTCTTAGAGAATATTCTTGGAAAAAAGAATATTAAGAACTCTTAATATCAAAACATTAAAAGTATTTACTATAAATTGAATATTTAAATATTCTAATAAAGTACTTTGCCCCCTCTGAAATATCCCTGTTACTTATTATGCAAAGCATATAGAAAGTTGTCAAATATCGCTGTATTACCATTGATTCTTGCACTGTAGCTTATTGTATGAATGTGCTTACGTGCATGTGTGTGGGTGTGTGTATTTGGTTACTTTAATTTGTAGATTGTAAATTGGGTGTGTATTTAATGTGGTTGTCTCCATTACTTTTATTGTGACATTTATTTTATTGAATTTTCTACAGGCTTAGAAATCTCTCCAAAGATTCAGACCTTTTGAAACCAACAAACTGAATGACACCTTTTTCAAAATAGAAGGGTTAAAGATCTCTTCAGAATTCTACTGTGTTTTCCATGATCTAATCATAAAACTAAATTATCATGGTGACAGCTTTCCATATCTGGTTCCTCTGAGTCTCTTTAAATTAATTCAACACCATTACAATTCTGGGAAGCTAGAGGCTGTGACTTAGAGTCCAATTAAAAACATAAAATAATTTAACTATTGATAAAAAGATAATCTTAGGAAGTTCATTTTCATGGGAATTATTAAAAACTTGATATATTCCACATGGGAATAACAATTTTATCTTACCTCAGGTAAGGGAACTAAGTGGAAATAAATTAAATTGTAAGTACAACTAAAAAAACTGCCTCCAAAAATACAATTTTGGATACTTAGACTAGTGTTCTTGCAGATGGATGGAAACAATTCATGTTTTTCTTTCTAAGTTCAAAGTGGAAAAACAACCAAACAGTAAGCCCTGACATAACTTTAGCCTTCTGCTAAAGGCTAAACCAAAACCAAAACCACTGAATAGAAACTTCTCAGACTGGAAAAGTCTTCTAGATCAGTGAACAAAATAGAGATGGATTTATAGACCATTGGAGTTCTTAGTCATATTAATAGTTTAACAGTATGTGTAATAATTTGGTCTAAGTATTAAAAATGACCCAGCTTCACTAACTGTTGTTGCTTTAGGTGCTAAGTCACCTCAGACACTTTTGGGCCTCCATGGGCTGTAGCTCGCCAGGCTCCTCTCTCTGTCCGTGGGATTTCCCAGACAAGAATACTGCAGTGGGTTGCCATTTCCTTCTCCAGGGGATCTTCCCAACTCAGAGACTGAACCCTGTCTTCTGCATTAGCAGGTGGATTCTTTACCACTGAGCCACCAGAGAAACCAAACAGAATTAATTAGATAGACAATAACTCACTTTCAGTTACAACCTTAGTGAAGCACTAGTTTATAATCTTCTTCATTAACTATTTTATAAATTCTTAACAAGTGGAGTTACAGATTTCTGTATTTTGACAGTAGATGTTGTCAGGAAATCGAAACTCTGCTGTTTTCTCCGTTTGACCTAGAGAAGGCCAACTGCCCTCTGGCCTGTGGCATGAATACAGAGCAATGGAGAAAAGAAGAAAACAGTCACAGAAAGACACCCTGGGCTGAAGGGGAGAACTGTGCTAACGTTTCTTCTATTTAAAAAATATAACTTTTTGAATATTTCATGAATAAATAAGCTATTTGTCCAAAAATAATGTGTAAACAAAAATAACGACTTGTTCAACATTCACAGTTTGTTTTAACTTAGCCATTGGCAATGACCAAGTTTCTCATTGTGATCTGGAAAAAAAGGGTTTGATAAGCAAATGACTTGTGCCAACACTTGGAAAAAGGTGTGTCTAAGTGATAGTTGCTCAGTCATGCCTGACTCTTTGCAACCCCATGGACTGTAGTCTGCCAGGCTCCTCTGTTCATGGAATTCTCCAGGTAAGATTACTGGAGTGGGTTGCCATTTCCTTCTCTGGGGGATCTTCCTGACCCAGGGATCCTGCATTGCAGGAGAGTCTTTACCATCTGAGCCACCAGGGAAGCTTACTATTAAAAGATATTTCTAAGTATAAAGACAGGTCAACTTAAAAAGTATCAGCAGATACATGCTTGACTTTTTCTTGTAATCTATAAACAATACATTAGAATATGTAATGAATCCATACACCTTTTCCAAAGGAATACCCAAGACAGAAGTAGCAATAAAGTTATACATGATAGTCATCAATCAGATGAAATACTTTAGATGAAGCTTTTCTCTGTCGAAGAGATGGGGACTGGGCAAGTGGTCAGGAAAGAAATACGATGTGCTTTTAACTTTGTATGAAAAGTAATGTTCAGTTCCACATTTCTGAACATAATTGTTTTTGCCAAATCAATCCTCTACTTCAAGTTACTGTCCAAATGCTTTATTAAAACTCCGCTTCTGGCCTTTGTTTTGGAATCTGTTACTTTTGTTGCCACCTCCTGATGGCTGTCCTCTGAAGCTTCTACTTCTTTCCTGCTATCCCCTGACACCTCGGTTGTCCACACGCTGTCCCCTGAAGCCTTGATTGCCTTCCCGCTGTCCTCGGAAATTGTGATATCCTTCCATGGACCTTCTAGCTCTGGTTGCTCCATGGCCACAGAAAGCTGCCAGAGCCTTGAGTCATGCCACTTTTCCTGTACTTCTGTTATTGATGCAGTAGGGATATCAAAGCAAACACCCTACTTTCCCTTGAGAAAGACCATTCCCTTCACTTCAGAATCAATATCCTCACCCAGCTGCTCTTTAAGTTCTTTTCAAGCGTAACTAATGCTTAGCATTTCAATTGAACACCGCAAGATCATGGTCACAAAGTCCGCTTCTGAGTTGATCAAGGAGCTCTGGTCTACTGATGTGGCACTGGAAATGTGGGCCAGGATTGCTGCCAGGGCTTCCACAGCTCCCTTCTCCTCAATCAGCTTCTCGGCTGATTGCTTGAAGTCACCAATCGCAGTGGGAGGCACAGAGTCCAAGAGCCTGATGGCATCTTTGCTAGAAGCTTTTATTATCTCTGTTGCAGAAGGAACACCTATTCATTTAAATTTAATTCCCGCTTTTTGCTCCACTTGGACTAACTGGTATTCTTCTTTGTGCTGGTAAAGCAGATGCAAACCCCGGTTTACCTGTTTGCCCAGAACGATGAATGTAGGATTCAACATCCTTTGGTGGAGAACTTTGAACAACCAGATCAACCTTGGGGATGTCTAACCCACGTGCAGCAACATTGGTTGCAACCAAAACTCCAAAATCACCATTCTAAAACCTTTCAGGGTGATTTCCCTTTGCTTCTGTGGAATGTCTCCGTGTAACTAGCAACATGTCTCCTAGTAGCTGGGTGTGTCTTGCAACATATATTTCCAAATATTCATTTTAAGACTCTCCTCATTTTTACTTTGGCTGTACTGCACTTGAGCACCATCGCCCTGATTCACCTCCCACCTTCCTTTTTTAATTGTCAGCTCCAAGGCAGCCTGAGTATTGAAGAAACTTTTCTAGATTCTGAGGCCTCTTTGAGAGTCCAGGCTGGTGGCACAAGGGTGATGCCCTAAGGTTAACAAAGTTACTGGACTTGATCAGACAGTCTGTAACAAAGTGTTGTAGAACAGTGGTCAACAACTTGTTTTGGCACCAGGAATGGGTTCACAGAAGACAATTTTTCCATGGACCAGGGTGGCAGTGATGGTTTCAGAATGATTTAAGAGCATTACATTTATAGTGCATTTCATTTCTATTATTACATTGTGCCATATAATGAAATAATTACACAACTGGCCATAATGCAAAATCAGATCATCAGACATTAGATTCTCATAAGGAGTGTGCAGTGCAGCCTAGATCCCTCACACTTCTGGTTCACAGTAGGATTCACAGTCCTATGAGAATTTAATACCATAAAGCGTCTGCCTCCAATGCAGGAGGCCCGGGATCGATCCCCGGGTTGGGAAGATCCCCTGGAGAAGGAAATGGTAACCCACTCCAGTATTCTTGCCTGGAGAATCCCATGGACGGAGATGCCTAGTAGGCTACAGTCCACGGGGTCGCAAAGAGTTGGACACGACTGAGCGACTGAACGGAACGGACTGATTCGACAGGAGGGGGAATTCAGGCTGTAAATACAGATGAAGCTTCATTAGCTTGCCCACCACTCACTTTCTGTTGCACAACCTGGTTCCTAACAGGCAGTGGACCCCTGCCAGTCCATGGTCTGAGGATTGGGAACCCTGATTGTAGAAGGAGGTCCCAACAGAAACACAAGCCCAGACAGGTAAGCAGTTAGCAAGAGAAAGTCACAAACAGTGAAGGGAGAGTCCAAACACTGGTTTAGGGTAGAGGCAGGGTTCCCATAGGTGAAATGGAGTTTCTCAAGAATAAAGCTGTATCATTCAGGACCTAGACAGACAGTTGCAATCAATCTTTCAGCACTAAAGATGGATGCAGAAGCCTATCAAGTTATATGAGATAAGAATCTCTTATCCCAATGATGCACCTTAGGGTGAATACCTTAGAGAATACTCTAGAAGTCCGGAATGTTGCTCTAGGGCTTTTCTTCTGTTGATTTCAGGGTAAGGTCAGTGGGGAAAGAAGCTGAAACAGTAAAAGAACTTTCTACCTCAAAATAGGATTGATCTAGAAAGTGGTGCAGAACATCTACCCTTGAGGGGAAGCAAATTTATGAGTGGAACACGGGATTTGGAAGACAATGATATTTATTTGGGTGGGAGGATAGTGAGATGAGAGACGAGGTTTGGGGTTTGCTGTGAGAATCCAATGAGGTAATATTTTAGAGTGCTTTGTCAATTATAAATAATCATTGTAATGAGCATTTATTAATACCTATTGCGCTATTTGGGCGTCCCTGGTGGCTCAGCTGATAAAGAATCCCCTGCAATGCCGGAGACCTGGGTTCGATCCCTGGGTTGGGAAGATCCCCTGGAGAAGGGAAAGGCTATCCACTCCAGTATTCTAGCCTGGAGTATTCCATGGACTGTATAGTCCATGGGGTCGCAAAGAGTTGGACACACCCTAATACTTCAACTAACCCTAGTTCCTTAAAGCAATAATTCTAATACACAAAGATGCACATATATTATTGTCAAAGGTACACAAATGATGTCAGTTTAACTTTATCTCATCCTTTTCCCTCCTCACATACTAAGTAGAAAATGCCTTTACACCTTGTTGGAGCTTATGAAATAAGAGTGTTCTGCAGTGCCTCAATATTTATTTTAGGGTTTTGCTAATCTTTCTGGAGATTCCCAACACTGCTTTTAATTCTCAGCACTCTTTTTATTTTTTCATGATGTTCTTTGATTTGTGGGATTTCCCTGGTGGTTCAGAAGATAAAGAATCTTCCTGCAATGCAGGAGACCACGGTTTGATCCCTGGGTCAGAAAGATCCTTGAAGAAAGGAATGGCAACCCACTCCAGTATTCTTGCCCAGAGAATTCCATGGACAGAGGAGCCTGGCAGGCTACAGTCCATAGGTTTGCAGAGAGACTTACAAGACTGAATGACTAACACTTTCACTTTGATTTGTAACTTTCATAGTACTGGGCTATTGCCTGTTTTTGCTTCTGTTCCAAAGTTTGTCTTTTCTGATTATCTCCCTGCTCCTGCTGCTGTAAAGATTTTGAATCTTCGCCTGTATATTCCTCTCACTCCCTGCTCTCTCTCTGACCCCTTCTTCAGCTCTCACCTTAAAAGCAAATCCCACCCTCTCACTTTTAACAGTGTGTCTTTCACCTCCTTTAGCACTACTTCCTGATCCCAGATAAAACCGTTACAGCCTTTTGTAGAGAATGGTTCCAAAATTCCTTTCCAGTGTTTGCATGGTTCAGAGAGTTACTTCTCTTTTCTGCAAGCAGGGATATAGCAGAGAGAAAGCTAGGGTTATTGTTATATTTTGAGTCCCAGAATTCTTTGGGATCCATTTAAAATTGTTATGAATCCTCATACTGGGGTGGGTTGCCATTCCCTTCCCCAGAGGATCTTCCTGACCCAGGAATCAAACCTGGGTAACCTGCATTGCAGGAAGATTCTTTACTGTCCGAGCATTCAGTAAAGCCCCTACAAGAAAGAAAGTACATATACATACACACAATTTTTTCTTTTAATTTTAGGTGGTGTACCCCTTAAGCCATGTATGAATCTACTACCTTTGCCCAAGGGCATTTCTACCTTAGGTTAAGAATTTTCTTATAGAAAAGAAAAAATACTGTGGGCTTTGTAGGTATACCTGAGTACAAGTCTTAATTTTGACTGAGTGACTCTAAAATAAACATTTCACTGGACTGAAGTTTCTTATTCTGTAAAATAAGATGAACAATATTTATTTTCTGAGTTGTTGAGAATTAGAGATGATTCAGTAATATCATGACGTCGAAAAATCCTTCCATAAGCATTATATCATTATTTAAAAAAAAATTATCCCAACACTTTCTGTGGGACTTTCTTGCTTCCCGTCAAGATAACCGTATTGAGTGTATAGTGAACTAAATTCATATTATATACAAGAAATTGTTTTGCTGTCACCTTTTTCTCTAGATTTATACTGTGTGCTTTTGCTAACTTTTATTCATCATGGTATCAGTCATCAGTGCTCATGTGTGTTGGTTATGTAATAAGCAATGTTGAATCTGGTTTGTGAAAAAGTTTTAAGATTTTTCTTGCAAAAATGAAGGAGGACCTCTTAACTGAGTCTAAACAGGATCTCTTAACTGAGTCTAAACAGAATTTCTGCACCTAAACTTTGTTCTTTTAACTCTTTTTTTTTTTTTTTGAAGATTATCTCTTTGGCTGTGTCAGGTCTTAATTGCAGCATGCGGACTTCTCTGTGGTTGTGGTGCAAAGATATAACTGCCCCATGGCATGTGGGATCTTAGTTCTCTGACCAGGGATCAAATCCGTGTACCCTGCATTGGAAAGCAGATTCTTAACCACTGGATCACCAGGGAAGTCCCTAGGCTTTCAAGTCTTAATTGAGATGTAGAGCATGTCTTTTGACCTTTGTTTAATGGAAGGTCACAATAGTTGAGCATACAGGCTTCATTCTCTGACAGACCTATGTTGATATTCTGTCTCAGAAACTTACTGTTATGCACACTTAGCCAAATCACCAAACCCCTCAGAAGCTCAATGTCCTTAGCTGTAAAGTGTGGGGATCATCTCTAAGTTGCAAGATTGTTGTAGGATTTAAGTAGAGGTAGACTGAGCGACTGAACTGAACTGAACTGAACTAACTTACGTGGCATGCTTAGCCAAATGACTGGCACATACTAGTTGCTCAATAAACGATGATTATAATTATTGTAGCTACATCACCTTAACTCCAATAACTGACATAGTTTCACAGTGATGTAGCTTGCAGTGTTTTATTTTATTGCTAAATGAGTAGCTCAGATATGGGCTGCCCTGCATCTGTTAATTGATAAATACCATTAAAAGCAAGAAAACTAATTATGGAAATTAAATGATCAATTGCTAACAAAGGATCTCATCAGGCATGCTTTCCAGATATTTTCTGACAGTAATCTAGGGCTGAAGCATTTCAACTAGAAGGGTGCTTTTTTTTTTTTTTCAAGTCCTATATCAAGAATAGGTACTACACAGAGAAAACTCAATTAATTTTAAATAAATTCTGCACAAGTGTTTCATTATAATAAGCTCTAGAGCAAATCTAAATTTTAGAGGAACTAGAAAACCTCTTGATGAAAGTGAAAGAGGAGAGTGAAAATATTGACTTAAAGCTCAGCATTCAGAAAACTAAGATGCTGGCATCTGATCCCATCACTTCATGGGAAATAGATGGAAAAACAGTGGAAACAGTGTCAGACTTTATTTTGGGGGGCTCCAAAATCACTGCAGATGGTGATTGCAGCCATGAAATTAAAAGACGCTTACTCTTTGGAAGAAAAGTTATGACCAACCTAGATAGCATATTAAAAAGCAGAGACATTACTTGGCCAACAAAGGTCCATCTAGTCAAGGCTATGGCTTTTCCAGTGGTCATGTATGGATGTGAGAGTTGGACTGTGAAGAAAGCTGATCGCCGAAGAATTGATGCTTTTGAACTGTGGTGTTGGAGAAGACTCTTGAGAGTCCCTTGGACTGCAAGGAGATCCAACCAGTCCATCCTAAAGGAGATCAGTCCTGGGTGTTCATTGGAAGGACTGATGCTGAAGCTGAAACTCCAATACTTTGGCCACCTCATGCGAAGACTTGACTCATTAGAAAAGAGTCTGATGCTGGGAGGGATTGGGGGTAGGAGGAGAAGGGGACAACAGAGGATGAAATGGCGGGATGGCATCACTGACTTGATGAAAGTGAATTTGGGTAAACTCTGGGAGATGGTGATGGACAGGGAGGCCTGGCATGCTGTGATTCATGGGGTGGCAAAGAGTTGGACACGACTGAGTGACTGAACTGAACTGAACTGAGAGCAAATCTACAGTCAACATTTTATTTGTATAATGCATCCAACAGTTTATGTTTCACAAAAGTAATGATTTATACTTTTATATAGATATACATCAGAGAAGGAAATGGCAACCCACTCCATTATTCTTGACTGGAAAATCCCACGGACAGAGGAGCCGGGTGGGCTACAGTCCTCGGGTCACAAAGAGTCAGACACAACTGGATTCACTTAGCAAGCAACCATGCACATACATGCACACACATACATAGGTATATATTTATCAATCAAGTGCCAAAAAAATCTCAAAAAGATGTCTTATTAAGGAGTACATCATTTTCTCAGCTAGTCATTACACAGCTATGGGGGAAACTGCATAATGCCTGCAAGTTTTTTTCTCACTGTAGACTTTCTAATTATGGTGAATGAACACAAAATAGTGCAAAACTCAATTTGAAAATACTTCTTACCTCCGTTACCTATCAGGAGTAATAGATCCGAAATGAAAACTCCTGATTTCACCAAATTGTTATCAAAAATATATTGTCCTATTTTCTGCTGTGTTATCTTAATCAAATAATGTTATAAAATATTGCTCCATGACTCAAGGTGCATTATATAAAAATATGTAAAATTTTAGTGACCAATTCTCTGTTTAAATAGTAACATATGTGCACTTTGATATGATACCTTGTCCAATAAACTCCTAAGTTCTGCAGTGCATTTGTGGACACAATTTCACTTTTTATACATGCAATGTGGTTTTACAAAAAATTATTGTTATAAAACCACAGTGTTTTGCCTTCTTCTGCTGTTGACTTATTTTATTAAGTTCTTGAATATTTCCATGACACCTGACAAATGTGTTTATTTCCATAAAGTCTATTGGAGTGAGATCTAGGTGCTCTGGAAGAAGTATTAGACAGAAACTATGGTGAGTGAAGGAGAGAGCAAAATTCATTTGTTTCTACAAATCTGTTGGAGCTGTTCGAGTAGTTATGAGTTAGATAAAACATATTGGGTCAGTGCTTTTAGTTGATAATTGCCATTTAGCTAGAAAAGCAAGAGAACTGCTACTTCACTCTTTTGGTTCTAGAACTTAGAAAGAGTTTTCACATTTGTGAATATTTTAATCAGTAGTTTAAAATTTGATTTTTTAATTTCAGAAGGTTCTAACATCATCTCACTCCCAGGTCCATGTTATGATACATGGGGTTTGCTAATGGAATGATCTTGATGAACGTAGGATTCATAATTAAAATAAAATTACGTTAATGATGAAAGTTTAATAAACTGGGATTGTGTAGTCTAGGCATACAGATAATAAAAATTTTAAAAACTAAAAATAGTTGTTAAGCATATCAATATTTATTTATTTAAAATAGTTCCCAGTTGGTGCTAGTGGTAAATAACCCACCTGCCAATGCAGGAGATGCAGTTACCATCCCTGGTTAGGGAAGATTCCCTGGCGTAGGAAACCACACCCCAGTTCAGTATTCTTGTCTGGAGAATCCCATGGACAGAGGAGCCTTCTGGCTTATAGTCCATAGGGTCTCCAATAGTCAAACACATTGAAGTGACTCAGCAACAATGCAGGCATGTTTAAGCTACGCTTGAGTTTGTCTAAGCCCACTCTGCAGCAGGCTCACCATGGTATGACAGAGGGAAAAAAATCAAGTAAAATTGGACTTACAGTTGATACCAGCATGAGGAAGCTGAGTTTGATATAAAACAGAACTTCTAATTGTGAAGTTTATTAAGAATTAAAAAGTCTTGGCAAAGGATATGAGAAAGTTCAGGGCTCAGCAGGTAGGAACTTAGTGTTTAAGATTGGGGAGAGAAAGAGCTGGTTAAGGAAACCAAAGAATTGCTTATGAGGGTGTTAAAAATCAGGAGTTTGGGGGGCTTATGGGAGCCAAGAGAAGAAAGTATTTTTTAAATGAGGGAAAAATCAGTTTAGTCAGATGGAATAAGATGAGAACAAATGTTATTGGATTTGACAATTTGAAAGTGTTGGAAGATCTTGATAAATGTCATTTCAGTGAAGATACAGTAAGTAAAAATAGATAAGATATAGATAAGGCAAGATAATAGATGAGGTACATAAGTTATATATAATACATAAGAAGAGAAAGAAGAGAAAATGGGAGGAAAAAAGATGGAGACATTATATTTAGTCAAATACTTCCAGAAATTTTCATGACGAGAGCAATGATACACACTTGAGCATTAGCTGGAAAGAGATACGGTGTTAAGGGGATGTTGATTTTTAAAGGAAAATCCTAAAGTATGATGGCATGTGGATGTGAATCCAGTAGAAATGGAAAAATTTGTAATAACTGCATGATCAAAATTATAAATAAGGCTAATGGGCATGAGTCTGAGTAAACTCCAGGAGTTGGTGATGGACAGGGAGGCCTGGCATGCTGCTGTCCACGGAGTCGCAATGAGTCGGACATGACTGAGCGACTGAGCTGAGCTGATGAATTTGCAGCAACATGGGAAGAGGGCATGGCAACCTGCTCCAGTATTCTTGCCTGAAGAATCCCATGTAAAAGGAGCCTGGTGGGACACAGTCCTTAGGGTTACACAGAGTTGGACATGACTGAAGCAACTTAGCCTGCACGTACACGGCAACGTGGGTGAACCTTAAGTTCGTCATACTGAGTGAATTAAGTCAGACAGAAAAAAAGAAATATTGATATGGTAGCCCTTGAGAGTCCCTTGTACCGCAAGGAGATCCAACCAGTCCGTTCTAAGGGAGATCGATCCTGGGTGTTCATTGGAAGGACTGATGCTAAAGCTGAAACTGCAATACTTTGGCCACCTCATGTGACGAGTTGACTCACTGGAAAAGACTCTGATGCTGGGAAGGGTTGGGGGTGGGAGGAGAAGGGGACGACCGAGAATGAGATGGCTGGATGGCATCACCGACTCTGTGGACATGAGTTTGGGTGAACTCTGGAAATTGGTGATGGACAGGGAGGCCTGGAGTGCTGTGATTCATGGGGTCGCGGAGAGTCGGACACAACTGAGCGACTGAACTGAACTGAACTGAACTGAGCCCTTATGTGAGGAATCTAAAAAGAAATGATACAAATGAACTTATTTACAAAACAGAAATAGATTCACAGCCTTAGAGAACAAACTTTGGCTTCAAGGAGGGAAGGGTGGGAGGAAGGGATAGTTACGGAGTTTGGGATGGTCATGTACACACTGCTATGTTTAAAATGGAAAACCAACACGAACCTACTGTATAGCACAAGAACTCTTGCTTAAGGTCATGTGACAGCCTGGACGGGAGGGGAGTTTGGGGAAGAATGGATACATGTATACGTATGGCTGAGTCATGCTGCTGTCCACCTGAAACTATCACAACCTTATTAATTGGCTATACTCCAATATAAAATAAAAAGTTAAAGATAGAGGAAAAATTATGAATAAGGCTAAAGGGTTAATCAGAAAGATACAGAGAACAGATGAACACTGGTTTGTAGCTTTGATGTAGGAGAGTGAGGGATTTGGAGTTGCTTCTATTTTCTCAAAGAAATATGATGTCAGTAGTTAAGTTTGGGGGTGGATGACTTTATGTGAGGTTTGAGGAAAAAAAAGTTAAGGTATGAAAGAATCAATATGGGGAGTTTAAAAACTAGCCACATAGAGAAACCCAATATGATTGTGTAGAAGAACTGAGCATCACACTGAGGTTCTGACAATGCATCTACAGTAAATAGTCAGTTTGGGTGTTATTCCAAAGACATTCAATTACTCTGTTGCCAGCTCTCAGAAAAAGGATAGGGTTCATCTAGTGTTGGGTCTGTGCCAGGGGAAACAAAAAGAGGGGGAAAGGAGTTGAAGATGTTTTAAGGGGGAACTTCCCTCTTGGTCCAATGGTTAAGGCTTTTGCCTTTCAATGCATGGGGTGTGGGTTCAAGTCCCTAGTTGGGGAGCTAGGATCCCACATGGCTTGTGGCCAAAAGACCAAAACATAAAGCAGAAACAATACTGTAACAAATTCAGTAAAGATCCTAAAAATGGTTCACACAGAAAAATTCTTTAAAAAAAAAAAGATGTTTTGAGGGAATGATTAAATGACAGAGCATGAAATCTATATCAGACAATGAGGAGAGTAAAGACTAATGTAGATTTCTAGATGGTGAACTAGAGCTAGGGTAAACAAGTTGGAGTTAAAAAAATAAAACACTAGGGTCTTCAGAATATGTTAATGTGTGATTGTGTGTAGCCACAGAGTGAAACTTTTGATAATGAGGTTTCAACAGAGTGACGATTTCCAGTGATGATAACACCTAAGTGTGACCATGGCAGTGGGTGACTGAGATGGGCGAGAAAATTGTCACTGGCATTGAGGAGGTCAAGAACTCAGATGCCAGAATATAAGGATGGCAGGTAACATGGAGATTAGGATGTTGGGTCAACACTGTGCTGTGATTGCTCTTCCTGAATGCTCATGTTATCTTGTTTAGTCACTAAGTCATGTCTCACTCTTTGCGACCCCATGGACTCTAGCCCACCAGGTTCCCCTGTCCATGGGATTTCCCAGGCAAGCATACTGGAGTGGGTTGCCATTTCCTTCTCCAAGTAATCTTTCCTGACCCAGGAATTGAACCTGTGGCTCCTGCATTGCAGGCAGATTCTTTACTGTTGAGCCCCTGTTCAGTTCAGTTCAGTTCAGTCTCTCAGTCATGTCTGACTCTTTGTGACCCCATGAATCACAGCACGACAGGCCTCCCTGTCCATCACCAACTCCCGGAGTTCACCCAAACTCACATCCATCAAGTTGGTGATGCCATCCAGCCATCTCATCCTCTGTTGTCCCCTTCTCCTGTTGCCCCTGATCCTTCCCAGCATCAGGGTCTTTTCCAATGAATCAAGTCTTCGCATGAAGTGGCCAAAGTATTAGAGTTTCAGCTTTAGCATCAGTCCTTCCAATGAACACCCAGGACTGATCTCCTTTAGGATGGACTGGTTGGATCTCCTTGCAGTCCAAGGGACTCTCAAGAGTCTTCTCCAGCACCACAGTTCAAAAGCATCAATTCTTCGATGATCAGCTTTCTTCACAGTCCAACTCTCACATCCATACATGACCACTAGAAAAACCATAGCGCTGCCTAGATGGATGTTTGTTGGCCAAGTAATGTCTCTGCTTTTTAATATGCTGTCTAGGTTGATCCTAATGCATTAATGAAGGTATACTGCATAGAAGAAGGGAAGTGATAGTTATGGTCTGTGGAGCACTGCAAGCTTTTACTTTAGTATTATATTCAATTCTGTGTGCCACACTTTAAAATAGATAATGCCAAACAGGAAAAGAATCCAGCAAAAAAGAAAAGAATAGTGAAGAAAATGTACCATAAGAGGAAAAACTGAAAAGTTTGGGAATATTTAGACTGGAAAAGAAAAAACCTGAGGAAAATGTGTGAGTCTTTTTCAAACATTTAAAGTACTATCAGGTGGGGAAAAAAACCTGGATTCATTATGCATTGTTTTGAGGGAGAACCAGTCAAAGACTGGATGTTACAGGAAGGTATATTTCAGCACAATGTAAAAAAATAAAATAAAAAAGAACTTTCTTAAAGTCAAAGTTTTCCAAAGGGAAAATATGTTTTCTTGGAATACAATGAAGTCATCACTTTAGATGTTCGCTTTGGTTGGCATATTGGCAAGGACCTTCAAGAATCAGAGACTGATGTTCTTTTATTTGTCCATAGTCTATAAGGGCCTCAAATTCTAGGATATGCTAGCATTCAGAAATTACAACTGTAAATATGGTGATGAATTCTTCCTGGTTTATGTATTTGGTTGTACAATACCCTTTTACTTTTTTTTATTTCACTCTTTGAAATATTAGTAACAAAGTGATTTTGGTAGTGTCTAAAATGATCAGACCTACAATTCAAAGTGCTATATTCAAACTCGAGCTATTCTGTTTATTAATTGCTTAATTTCACTTAGAGGCTTCCTTGTTGTCTCAAATGGTAAAGAATCTGCCTGTAATGAGGGAGACCTGGCTTCAATTCCTTTGTTGGGAAGATCCCTTGGAGAAGGGAATGACAACCCACTCCAGTATTCTTGCCTGGAGAATCCCATGGATAGAGAAGCCTGGGAGGCTACAGTCCATGGGGTCACAAAGAGTTGGACAGAACTGAGCGACTTTCACTTTCGATTTCACTTTACTTTTACACACTAACATGAAACTAGCTGCTTGGTTAAGGAAGCTATGAAAATACTTTTTTGAGGGAAGCAAGCTAAAACTGTTTTTAAGGCCCAGAGAAAGTTATTAAGATTTATACAGATTAGTGAATTCTCAAAAATTGGTTGGTGCATACCAGATTTTCAGGATGGCATATTGAGGTTCTAGAAGCTTGTAAAAGTGCTCCAGGTTTCTCTGATATTCCAACTGGTAAAGATAAAAGATAAAAAAAAAAAAAAAGGGGTTGTAGCCAAATAACCCTATCCCTCAACTTATAATAATTGATTCTTTTAATATTCCCAGTATCTGACATAATTATTTTTGAACTCAAAAGTTCTAGCCTGAGAATATATTGGTTTTATGGCAATTTACAAGATATGAAGCACCAAAGCTAGAGCAAGAGCATGGTTACATTTTCAGATTCAGAGCCACAAGGGAGCTTTAAATATATGGAAGATGGTAGAACACTAATAGCAGGCCGTTACTACCCTGGAGACTTTATGTGGTAATATGCAACTTTCTATACAATCTTTTATACTTTTCGACTTTTTCTCTACTAGAATCTTTTATACTGGTCGTGAGAAAACAGATCTAAAGAATTAGATTCACTTTATCAGTGATCTAAACTAACTAAGATAAAGGATATTTTGCATAATTTTGTTTCAGGTATGTAACATTGATAGTTTGGCTGGACAGTGCTTTTCAATGAAGAGCCTTTGACTTGGAGTTAAAAAGCTTGAGTCTGAGTCCTTGTCTGTTGGCATCTTTGGATAAACCCTTTAGTGTTCTTGAGTCCTGTTCTCAGTTCAGTTCAGTCGCTCAGTTGTGTCTGACTCTCCGCGACCCCATGAATCACAGCATGCCAGGCCTCCCTGTCCATCACCAACTCCTGGAGTTCACTCAAACTCATGTCCACAGAGTCGGTGATGCCATCCAGCCATCTCATTCTCCGTTGTCCCCTTCTCCTCCCATCCCCAAATTTTCCCAGCATCAGAGTCTTTTCCAGTGAGTCAACTCGTCGCATGAGGTGGCCAAAGTATTGCAGTTTCAGCTGTAGCATCAGTCCCTCCAATGAACATCCAGGATTGATCTCCTTTAGAATGGACTGGTTGGATCTCCTTGCAGTCCAAGGGACTCTCAAGAGTCTTCTCCAACACCACAGTTCAAAAGCATCAATTCTTCGGCGATCAGCTTTCTTCACAGTCCAACTCTCACATCCATACATGACCACGGGAAAAGCCATTGCCTTGACTAGATGGACCTTGGTTGGCAAAGTAATGTCTCTGCTTTTTAATATGCTATCAAGGTTGGTCATAACTTTCCTTCCAAGGAGTAAGCGTCTTTTAATTTCATGGCTGCAATCAGCATCTGCAGTGATTTTGGAGCCCAAAAAAATAAAGTCTGACACTGTTTCCACTGTTTTTCCATCTATTTCCCATGAAGTGAGGGGACCAGATGCCATGATCTTTGTTTTCTGAATGTTGAGCTTCAAGCCAACCTTTTCACTCTCCTCTTTCACTTTCATCAAGAGGCTTTTGAGTTCCTCTTCACTTTCTGCCATAAGGGTAGTGTCATCTGCATATCTGAGGTTATTGATATTTCTCCTGGCAATCTTGATTCCAGCTTGTGCTCCTTCCAGCCCAGCGTTCCTCATGATGTACTCTGCATATAAGTTAAATAAGCAAGGTGACAATATACAACCTTGACGTACACCTTTTCCTATTTGGAACCAGTCTGTTGTTCCATGTCCAGTTCTAACTGTTGCTTCCTGACCTGCATACAGGTTTCTCAAGAGGCAGGTCAGGTGGTCTGGGATTCCCATCTCTTTCAGAATGTTCCACAGTTTATTGTGATCCACACAGTCAAAGGCTTTGGCATAGTCCATGAAGCAGAAATAGATGTTTTTCTGAAACTCTCTTGCTTTCTCCATGATCCAGCGGATGTTGGCAATTTGATCTCTGGTGCCTCTGCCTTTTCTAAAACCTGCTTGAACATCTGGGAGTTCACGGTTTACATACTGCTGAAGCCTGGCTTGGAGAATTTTGAGCATGACTTTACTAGCGTGTGAGATGAGTGCAATTGTGTGGTAGTTTGAGCATTCTTTGGCATTGCCTTTCTTTGGGATTGGAATGAAGACTGACCTCTTCCAGTCCTGTGGCCACTGCTGAGTTTTCCAAATCTGCTGGCATATTGAGTGCAGCACTTTCACAGCATCATCTTTCAAGACTTGAAATAGCTCAACTGGAATTCCATCACCTCCACTAGCTTTGTCAGTAGTGATGCTTTCTAAGGCCCACTTGACTTCACATTCCAAGATGTCTGGCTCTAGGTCAGTGATCACGTTATTGTGACTATCTTGGTCGTGAAGATCTTTTTTGTACAGTTCTTCTGTGTATTCCTGCCACCTCTTCTTAATATATTCTGCTTCTGTTAGGTCCATACCATTTCTGTCCTTTATCGAGCCCATCTTTGCATGAAATGTTCCCATGGAATCTCTAATTTTCTTGAAGAGGTCTCTTGTTTTTCCTATTCTGTTGTTTTCCCTGCGGTAATAATTCCAGTCTCACCCACCTCATGGTTTTGTTCTGAGGATTAACATAGAAGAGGCTACACTTAGTGGAGGGGACTACAGGTAGTTGCATACACATATGATATTTCTTTTTATTCCTCAGATAGTCTTCAAGGGAGTTATTAATCTGTACTCCCCCACCTGAATAAATACTGAGGTTCAGAAATCTAAATAACTAATCAAAGGTCACAAGCAATAACACACTCAACTTTGAATGCTACTTTATTAATTTCAAGTGTCAAGACTTTTCCACAGCTCCAAAACGAAGCAATGTGTGCCAGAGATTACAAACAGCGTTAGTCACTCAGCCATGTCCAACTCTTAGAGACCCCATGGAATGTAGCCCGCCAGGCTCCTCTATACATGGAATTTTCCAGGCAAGAATGCTGGAATGAATTGCTATTCCCGCCTCCAAAGGATCTTCCCCCTCCGGGGATTGAATCCAGGTCTCCCAAATTGCAGGCGATTCTTTATGATCTAAGCGGCCATGGTTTTTGCAAACAGCAAAAGTATTTATTTATTCCAGGAAAAGCAAAATGTTATCCTAGAAAGGAGACTTATTCATAGTATACTACTTGGCTCTAAAGTGAATGAAATTGATATAATTATAATAATGAAAACCCTTGCTACTTATTTAACTAAAAATAGGTATATTGGGAGGATGGGATTTTAGAGGATAATGACCAAAATGAATAAATCAAGAAGCAATAGTAGTAACATATAATTTAAAATTCATAGTTAATTCTTCTTGAAAAAATATTTTTTAAAGTCTTTATTGAATTTGTTACAATGTTGCTTCTGTTTTATGTTTTGTTTTTTTGGCCATGAGGAATGTAGGATCTCAGCTCCCCGACCAGGGACCAAACCCACAACCACTGCAGTGGGGTGCAAAGTCTTAACCACTGGACCACCAGGGAAATTCCATAGTTAATGCTTAAAAGAATCAGCAAAGACTGGAAAATGGAAGTAAGAAGCTATACTAGGAGTGGAGAGCAAAGGAATAGGTACTATTGGTTTCTATTTTAAGTCTTTTAGTGTTCCGTGATTTTTAAACTGTGCTCATGTGTTACATAGATAAGCAAACAAGATGAAAACAGAGTAAACATTGAAGAATTTAATAAGGCCACTTTGCAGGTATGCTGCAATTTATGTGAGGGTTTTGGGAGCTTGACGAATTGATCTTGCTCTTGATGTTTTCATATTATGCTGCTGTTTTGTTTTTAATATATGGTATCTATTAAGTTTTTTTTTAAAGTGAGGAGTTATTATGTCCCAGTGTAGAGTATGCTTATGTTTGCTAAGTTTAAAAAAGCTGAATTCTTAAGTCTGTGGCCAGTGTTTAATTATTGAGTATCATTAAAAAAAAATGCATGCTGTATTTGCTGCTGCAGAGTTTGGGATTAAGGTAAAAAGTCAGCAGGATGAATGTGAAAACCTAGAGTAGGGCAGCAAGAAATTTGGGGTTATGCTATATCTGGAAATATTCCCGTAATCTTACTTCCTTCAATTAAGGTTCCCAACTTCACTGGGTATTCCTGGAGTTTAGGTACAACTAATGATGAAATGATGAGTGAATTCCTTGAGGGCTGAAGTTAGATAACCAGGAAAAGACAAACCTTTCCTGAATCACAGTATGAATGTGACAGGTAACGTACCAGGTCTTATACCTGACCATACTTACAAAGCATGGGGAAAAAAGGTATCTTTAGCTAAAGGCATCTCTCTATTTTTAGCTGACAGATTGATAAAATGAAAATATGTGACAATGAAGTTTATGTTTCCTAACTTTTACAGAGGTTTTCTTCCATGTATATGTGTACCTATATATAATCATGCCCATACATATGTATGATATATTTATAGATACACTTATATTTTAAAAAGGAATATGTAAAAAGTTATAACTGATTTTTTAAGCTAACGTATCAAAGTTGTGTATCTAACTACATATAGCCCTTTGGAAGGATAGTTCTCTTGGAAAGCTTTATACTTGTCTTAATATTCTCCCTAAATTTAGACGTCAATTTTTTTCAAAATATTTCTCCTTTGATTATACCTTTTACGAAGCACCATTAAAGACAGATTTTGGAGAATCAGTGATTCCTGGGAACAGCCAAAAGGATGTGGAATGAAGTCTTAGGAAGGTGAGTGAGTAACCTGAGTCACAGGGTTATGAGTTTGATGATCAAAGGTAAGATTACATTTCTTGTTGGTCAAGCTAAAAATCCCCTAAGGAAATCCAGAAGCTTTTAAAAATGTTGGCATCATTAGGGGATGTCTTGAGTCTTGAAAGCTGATCTTCTTCAGTTGCAAATTGTAATTTTGCTAAGCACAGCATTAAAAAAATTCATTTTATAGTCACACCCTACACATGAATTCAGAAATATTGGCGAGAAATAAATGTTACCAGTATGAAAGATGTGTTAAAAAGAGAAATAGATAAGTTAGGAGACAGGCAGAAAGGGAAAATTAGGCTGACAGCATGCAGTGAGCCCTTCTGGACCCTTTTACTAACAGCTCTAGAGGACCTCCTAAGAAATCAAGATGACACAGAGTTAAAAGAGTTGAAAGAGCCTGCTTGAAGACCTTGTCTGTTTTCTTTGCTTCACCTGTTCCTGAAGACCAAATCCCTGGACTGCCTGGACAATTGGGTGAGCCCATTAATGTACCTTTTTGTATGATAATGATGGTGATGGTGGTGATTGGTGGTCATAGCAGAGGAAGAGGAGAAGGAGAGAGAAAGCAAGGAGAATTAGGATAAACAGGAATAAATGAAAAGCCAGAATCTGGGCTTCCCTGGTGGTTCTGTGGTTAGGAATCCCCCTTGCAGCGTGGGGGATGCTGGTTTGATCTCTATTCCATCCCTGTTCTGGGAGGATCCCACATACTTTGGGGTAGCTGCAACTGCTGAGCCCTCAGACCTAGAGCCAGTGCTCCACAACCAGAGGAGCTACCATAGTAAGAAGTCTGTGCACCCCAACTAGAGAGTAGCTCCCGTTCTCTGCAAGTAGAGAAAGCCCAGTGCAGCAAAAAAGACTTAGCTCAGCCAAAAAAATGAAAAGAAAAGGCAGAATCTACCCAGGGGAAATTATTGATACCTTTGAGAGGGATGAGAAAGTTGGGAAAGCCAGCAAGTTTGAGGAATTGGAGAAATGATTAATCCAATGTTTTCAAAAGTTTTATTTTAAGAGGAAGAATTTTTTTTCCAAAGAGCTTGTGTTGGTTACTTATGCTTCTGCTTCCAGTGTTACCCAAATTCAAAAAGTTGCAAATTGACTAGTCTCTGCCTTAAAGAAGTTTGCTGTTTAACATCAAACATATATTTTACATTTCCACACTCTTTTTAAAATGTGCGGTCTTATTAAGTTTTGTTTTCTAGATGGGAAATCTGAAGATGAGTGAATTTAAACTTGCTCAGTCAGTTCCATAGGTAGGATTTGACCCTGTTCTTGATTTCAAAATTTAAGTCCTGAACAACTGTTACAAGTATAGTTTCCAGATTTCTTGTGTGTTTTTTTTTTAACGTAAGCTTAATTGTGTATTTTCCATATTTATTTTAATGTAAAATACACTAGAGGACAAACCTAAAGCAGTTTTTAAGACTATTAATTTCAACTTAAAAACTTGATAAAACTAATAATGAGCTATTCATAACATCTTGAAATGAAATAACGTTTCATATTTATTTATAAAACCCAAACTCATAGTACTTATAATTGTCATCAGCAAAATATTTCTGTAAATAAGACAGTCTATCAATACATAGTTTAAGATGAATAGCTAGAAATTATATCAGAAAAGTCTGTATCCCTTCAAGACACTCTAAATACTGTGTATTGTTCCTGATCTGTGTACCAAATGAAATCTTAATGTTATTGCTTTTGCTTATCACTTTTACCCATAGCATCTCTTTCAACTAAGCTAATAGTACTATCTGCATGATGCTCTCCACTTATTAAACACTTGAATTATTAAAGTCTTTCTTTATCTTTCTCAGTACCACTGGTGGCAATGTCAGCGCTAATCTTTCTTTATCCCAGGAAATATTTACTACTTATTTTGCTTTCCTAAAACAAAAACCATTTTGCACAGAATGAGTTAGGTAGAATGCATAAAATGTCAAGAAGTAGGTCAAAGGTTCTATACCCACTCTTATGGGCAGATCCTACTTTCATGCATAACCTGGATGGAAGATTTCAGAATCATGGAACCGTACAGCTAGAAGAAAACCGATAGATCCTCCTTTCAATATTAGACTAACACAGGAAGCCCTTTGTTAGCAATCTGGAAATGAGTTCAGCAAGAACATTTGGAATTGGAAACTCTTTTCTTTCAAATAGCAGCCTAATGTTTAAAGATTAATATTCTTTTGAATATATTTCTTATGTGATTGGAAATCAGTTTCACTGATGCTTAACTTTTTATAATAATAAGCTAAACTGAAACAGAAGTGAAGTTGCTCAGTCGTGTGCGACTCTTTGAGATTCCATGGACTTTAGGGTACCCAGGCTCCTCAGTCCATGGAATTTTCCAGGCAAAAGTACAGGAGTGGGTTGCCATTTCCTTCTCCAGGGGATCTTCATGACCCGGGCATTGAACCCAGGTGTCCCGCATTGCAGGCAGATGCTTTACTCTCTGAGCCACCAGGAAAGCCCAAACTAAAAAAAGTGAATGCAATAGTCTTTTTGCCTTTTTTCTTCTAGGGAAGATATTTTTAAAGAGATATTAATTATAGCTTGAGAAAAATCTTAAAAATTGTTCAAAGCAACTATTGGGAATTTCACTTGCTTATTACCTTCATCATAATCATCTTAAAGTCATAAATTTTATATTTCTAAGACCAATGGCATGCTATTTTAGAACTATACCCAAATGCTGGATTTTAAAAAGTACTAAGGGTGTATGTACCCAATCCGATCTTTCATGGTAAAGCTGTCAGAATTTCAGAGCTTTGCTACATGTTTAATGAATTCCCTCACATGGTGTATAAACGTTTTTAACCCTTTTAACAAGACATCACAGATATTATGAAATTGACATGATCTGGTAAGAATTAGCATAGCAATTTTACATACTTTGAAATTTCAAACATAGTCTAATTATTAAGCAAGTAAAAAAAAAAATCCTGACGATTATGCAAAACTATCCTTAATTCTGAAAAGGGAGATTCTTAAATATTATTTCAATGTGCTAGTTTTCATTTCCATAAGCCTGAAGAAAAGCATTGTTATTGTCCACTAATTGGTGGATGTTTCCATTGACCTGGACAGTGGGCTACAGAATGAATTAGCTGCTCTGTGAACTTTTCAAGGTGGTTTTAAGATAAGTGTGGATCATTTGAATGATCAGGGAATTAAAGATACCTTTTTGTTCACTTCACATGTGTGTGTGTGTTTAAATAAGAAGTAGCCGTCTGTGGGGTCGCGCAGAGTCGGACACGACTGGGGTGACTCAGCAGAAGCAGCAGGTTCAAGATGCAATGGGAAAAGTTGGAAATGATAAAGCTAATTGGATCAAAGTGACAACCAACCAGGATCATAGTCTCCTATAAGCATTTCTTGCCCTGAATAATCTGGCCTATCTGTCTGATGACCAGCTATTCTTTACACACTTTGCCTCTGGTATAATATGTCACTTCAGTCATGTCCAGCTCTGTGACCCTATGGTCTGCAAATAGCCAGGTTCCTTAGTCCATGGGATTCTACAGGCAAGAACACTGGAGTGGATTGCCATGCCCTTCTCCAGTGGATCTTTTCAACCCAGGGATTGAACCATGTGTCTTATGTCTCCTGCATTGCCAGGAAAGTTTTTGGTCCTAGACCCACACAATAGGCTCTAGCTTTGCCTCAAAATACTGCTTCAGACATGGTAGTTTAGTGAGCACTGAGAGGTTATGTGGGACACTGAGCTTGCAGTTCTAAAACTGGGATCGTTCTGGAAAAACTGGGAGATTTGTCATCCTAGATAGGGACACCATCAGAGGCCAAGCACATTGGCTGCCTTTTATGGTACTGTGTCAAATCTGATGTTCTGAATTACATAATTTCAGCAGCAGTCAATGCTTTATTTTACTGAAAAATATATTACTTCACATTAAGAATAAATAAGCACATTCCCGAAGAAGTTGTGATATATACATATAATGGGATACTACTTAGCCATAAAAAGGAACACATTTGAGCCATTTCTAACAAGGTGGATGAACCTAGAGCCTATTATACAAAGTAAAGTAAATCAGGAAGAGGAAAAAGAAATATATTAATGCATATATATATGGAATCTAGAAAGATGGTACTGATGAACCTATTCACAGGGCAGCAGTGGAGATGCAGACATAGAGAACAGACTTATGGACCAGGGTAGGGGAGAAGAAAGATAGGGTGAGATGAATGGAGAGAGTAGCATGGAAACATATGCACTAACATATGTAAAATAGATAGACAATGGAAATTTGCTATATGACAGGGAACTCAAATAGGGGCTCTGTAACAACCTAGGGGAGTGGAAAAGGGTGGGAGGTGGGAGGCAGCTTCAAGAGGGAGGGGGCATATGTACACCTATAGCTGATTCATGCTGATGCATGACAGAAATCAAACCAATACTGTAAAGCAACATTCGATCAATTAAAAATAGCTGCATATGATTATTAAAAAAAAGAATGAGTAAATACATTCTCTATCTAAAAGGAGACAGAAAAAGGGAGAAGCTGAGGAAGAATCTGTGTTTCACCTAGCAATCTTTCTTCCCTTGGAAAACTGGAGGATTATGAGGCAGCAGTCATTATTCTATTTTCCGGATACAGAGCTGGACTAAACAAATAAGGCTCAAGGTAGGTTGTGAATCCACTAAAATTGCAGAGCAGACCCAACACATTTAACAGCATCGTGAAGTGCACGTCCAATCTCAATTATCAATCTGTTACCAGCCCAATATTCTAGTTTCTGCTCTGGTAGGCAGCCTGTAAATAAACAAAAGGATGCAGTTGTCATAGGTGAGAAAAATAAAACACAAAAAATTTCCTAAAAGAGGGTTTTTGTTTTCTTCTTTTCTTCCCTCCTTTAAATAGATACTTTATTTGATTTTAATGGTCCTGTCTTGGATCCAGCAGGCAAACCTTTCTTACTGATGGGGTCTCTCCTTAACTGGTGTCTCTGTCATCAGTCTGACCTTGTAGCTTTCTCTAGTGCCATTATACCCTGGGCGCTGGCTTATTTTCATACAGCAGCTCCCTCGGCTTGATCCCACTTCATCTACTTCACGGACACAGACATTTGTTGGGCTTATTAGCTCAGCAGGAGCCTTATCATATTTTGTATCTGAGGCTGTTGGAGATGTCAGGAGATGGAAATGCTGTGTAGCTTTTTATCCTCCTTTCTCTCACTTTCTCCTCGAGTCCAACCCTGCATTTGGATTCAGTGTTCTCTTACGACTAGCTGCTGAGATCACTTTAAATATGTCGAGCTTTGCCATCTGTACCAATAACACGGCAAAGGCTTAGCCATGATTAGGCTGTCAAGATTTATTAAGTTAAAAAGTATCAAAGTTTCTAGCTGCAACCCCAGACCTTTAAAGAGTCTACCTTCTTTGGAATCCCTTCCCCCCTTCCTCTCTAATGTTAGAGTCACCGTGCTTTGCTTGACCTTGACCAACATCTGCACCCAGGGAACACTAATGAATTTGGGCCAATTCATCTCCAAACTCCAAATTTAATCAAGCTGACATGCTGGGGAAAGCAGACTATAATTAACTTCTAGCATTTTAGGTAATCTGTAAATTTTCATAAATTTTATCTGATAGGTCATGCTTAATATATGAGTTTTCTTTAAAAAGACACACTGTTAAACAAATACATGCATATTTAGTAGCTAATTTTCAATATTAAAGATTATATGTATATGTGTCTTTAATTGTGGAAACACAGTGAAATTAAATATAACAGTCTTTACTGTGTCATAAAACCCCACACAAACTTCAAAGCTGTTGCAGATGTATTTCGTTGTTTTGTTTGTTTTGGAAGTAAGTGACCATTGTAATCATTTTAATAAATTTACACATTAATGATTGTGCTGATGGTAAATAAGTTCTAAAAGCCTATACTTAATCACTCTATTAGAGAATGGGAGTACAATTCCTGTAAAATGATTTTTTCTGGTTGTTACCTAAATAGGAAAATCTCTAATTGGACAGAAACTCCCCATGTCCCCAGATGAATTGAACAGTTTCTATGTACTCATCTGTAAATGTCATTAATTATTGTCAGCTCAAATCATAATCCAATTTGTCCTTAATAAACCTATAAATGATATCTGTGCAAGTTTGTTAGAAAAAGTAAGCCTGCATGTGTCACTAAGCTGAATGATGCAATCTTTGAAACGGTTGTCATTACTTCACTTCTAACCTTCCTATGCTGGTGTTGTGTTTGAAATTGAGAACCAGTAGCATATAAAACAAAATCTTCAGTTTCCAAGGTTCTCTTTATTGCCAAAAAAAGTATAACAACATTAGTGTTATTTAATGTTACATTTCCTATAAGCAAATGCAAAATTTGTGTGCTTATTTATTATGAATGAGAGATGGTAAGTACTTAAGTATTTAAACATATTTGGTGCTATGATCAACATAAAGAAAAATTTGGGCAAACTTTCCAATCACTGGTTTGAAAACATAAAGGAAATTAAAACTGAACTGAATTCAAGGGAAATGTTTATAAACATCCCATTCTTCAGTGAAGAAATTTCCAATGTGTACTTTAAAAACTCCATTAATCTCACACTTTAAAGCATGATATACATAAAGACCAATCTCCCATGTTTATACTGGTTGAGTAGAGTTAAAATTTTAATTCAATATTTGCATGCAATTTATTATAATATCAACTGAAATGCATTCCACCCTTAGTAACGTGTGCTTTTACTATGGTGGAAAACTCTTTTAGAACTTACCTGAGAACCATAATATGTATAATTATTAAATTTGTATGACAAAATTTGGGTCATTTGAAAATATTTGGAAGAAATACAAGTTTAAATGTTGCTGATTAGATAATATATCCCAATAAACATTGTTTTTGAAAAAGATACTTTTTGGAGCTAAAACTAATTATGACTAAAAAAAGCTGGGATTTCTTTTTTTTATAGTTTCAGCAGCCACTAAGTTCTTCCCGATTTTATTTTCAAGGGTCAACATTTGTTCTCTTTCAAAAAATATTATTTTTCTTTAGTTTTAAAAAATATATGCTAAAAAATTGAATTTCTTACCTACCATTCATCCTTAAATCTTTAATGAGTTTATTTAATCAAGATCCAAGTAATCAAACTTTATCTTGTGTCAGTGGATATCAAATAACAATTAAAAAGCTATCATGCAATTCACTTTATTCCTTTTAACTAGTTATGTTGTTACTATAGAAATAAAAAATTCCCTTCATTGAATGTTCTTCTTCATATAAAGAGCTCCAGGTAATTGCATTTACTAACTTTATGTGAGAAATTGACAAATGAGACACCAAATTTTGACAAACTGACAAACCTTCCTTCAAACTGAATAATCAATTTGTGTTGTATTAACAATACAAATTGGTTCATAAAATCACATTGTTCTATTAAAGGTACACAAGAATACAAATGGTACAAATGGTGTAAAGAAGGCAAAGCTGAGAAATGGAGGCTTTTTGTGTTCATTTGTTTTCATTTGGTTTCCTTAACCTTTTATGTTTTGATTTTAAAGCCCGGGTTTGGGATAAAACTATAAAAATTGTGTGTATGATGAAAATTCAGTGTTACATGGCATCAATATTCTGGTTGAATTTTAAAGAATTTTACATTTATAAGGTCTGCAGGTGCTATACTAATATCATTATTTTTGCTTAATTGGTGAATAACCCTAAGATACATAAAAAAATTAATAAGATGTTCCAGGTCTAATTTAAACAGTAGACGTGTGCTTTCCAGAAATTTTCATATGTAGAAAAATGTCTTACTTGGGTTTGTATTTGTTTATTATTCACTGAGGAGCCACATACAACACTGGCTTAGAAACACTGATAGGGAATTCCCTATGGTGTTTTTGTTAATATAGTTAGAATTTTCTTTTTTGTGTGTGTGGGTGCCATTTACCTGGGATGGTCCAAATGATCTGAATGAGTATTATTAAGACAAAGTAGTGGAGCAAAAATCTGTTATTTTCATGTTAACAGTAATATCAATAGATATTTGGGTAGTACATTACAGTTAAGAACACTTTATATCACATGACTTTCCTCGTTTGACCCTCACTAAAATCTTGTAACAGAGATGGCAATGGCAAGCCACTCCAGTACTATTGCCTAGAAAATCCCATGGATGGAGGAGCCTGGTAGGCTGCAGTCCGTGGGGTCGCTATGGGTCGGACACAACTGAGCGACTTCACTTTCACTTTTCACTTTCACACATTGGAGAAGGAAATGGCAACCCACTCCAGTGTTCTTGCCTGGAGAATCCCAGGGACAGGGGAGCCTGATGGACTTCCGTCTATGGGGTCACACAGAGTCGGACACGACTGAAGTGACTTAGCAGCAGCAGCAGCAGCAGCAGCAGCAGCAAAATCATGTAAAATGTTAAAAGAAAAATTTCTTCAAGATTCTCCATAAAACCTTGAGCAGCAAATTCAGCATCTGATAGACCTGTGTTCAGGTCTTGTCTCTCTTTAGCTTATTTAATCATTTTAAGATTTGTTATCACCCTTCATACTCAGGATAAATGCTCCCAGGATTAAACCTGATATATACTGAATAGCAGAAAGCATTTACATAGTGCCTGGTGCACATACTAGCTGCTCTCATTGTTTGAAGATGCGGCCCATGTGCTTCAAACTTGTAACCCCTCAGCTCACTATTTAGAATCTAGTGGTGTGAATTGGAGTCCAGTTGATGTTTGTTGAGTAAATGGATGGAAAACAAAAGTTAGAATTGTGAGCGATAGAGTCAAATGATTTGTTTAAGTTTATGTGCCTGGGAGGCAACAGAGCAGAGGATCAAGTCCATGTTTCCTGACTCTAAAGTCCAAGGTTTTCCCTGGTGGCTTCTCATGCAGAGGATTGTAACCACTGCCCTGTCTTCCTGTCTCAGGGGATTGGCTTACTCTTTACCTACCAATCCACTGATGGCGGCACTCACCTTTTCACTGCCCCAGCATCTTCACCATGGACATCTAGTATCTATTTTCTGTTTTAAATCTTCAGTAAAGAATAAAATCTGTCAGGATATTATAAACATTCAAGTAATTAACCCAAATAAATTGCTCACTTATGCCATGTTGATGCACACAGCACCAGCTTTGTGTTCAGCTTTTCTGCCATGAACAATATCAGCTGATCAAATATGTTTTATAAGGATTTTTCAAAGTCATCACTTTCATGTAACATACCATGCTCTTAAGTAACAAGAGAGCAGAGTCTCTATTTGATTGTAAAACTGCAAGAACATGCATGCTATTTCACCCTGTGTGAACAGCTGCAGATTCACAGTGCACTGATGCTTGGAACCCCACATTTCAGAAACCAGAACCTTAAGGAGGATGTGGAGAGCCACAATTCTATAAACACAGCATCAAGATATTAGCTACTTTAAAGGCAGTCCCCCCTCAGGACAGGCATACAACAAAAGTCAGCAACAGCATTAATGACACAAAACAGTGCCATCAACAGCAACAAAGTCAAAAAATAAAACCACACAACAAGAAAGAAAACAGAAGCAAGGAGGCTAAAACTTTTTAGTCACTGCAATCTTTCATTGTCTTCTGATTTTTTTAGGAAAAAGAATTGTATTCCTAATCCATTTCAGAATATTTTTAAAGCTAAACTTCATAAGATCAAGGAAATCAGAATATGATCATTGTGTAAGGATGACTAGTACTTAAGGAATTCTCAATATTTGACATAATTTTTTTAACTGTAATCATAACATTCCTAGCAAAGCACCTATGATTAAATCAACCAGGGATTAAAGCATATAGAAGAAATATCTACTTTTAATATATAGCATGAATATAACTAGTAGATTTGAAACTCTTATTGGAAGAAAGGCAAAGGAATATCTTTATGGTTACTACATCTATTCTTCAAAGATAGGAGGCAGCAAGAGAGTGAGAGAGGAAGAAAGAAAGAATTGACTCCATGCTATGTGTTCAGTAAAAAGTGCGTTGGATAAAAAATAATAATAAAAGGTCACAGTTCAAATTAAACTGCCAGGCAGTCTCTACGTGACCTGCTCATTATATATTTATTGTTTCTTGACTATGGAAACATGATCATTATCACCATGGTTTTCACCTGACTTTCAAAAATGAATGCACATTATCTTTTGCATTATCTAAATAGAATAGGCTATGTTCTGTGCAGTTGCTAAACTTAAAATGATATAATGTTCATTTAGCCCGTCTGTCTTCCTCATCTCATCTCCCCTTTCTTCGGTGAGAGTGCAGGGAGAGAAGATAGTCTTTTGCTTTGGCAGGAGGGTAAGCAGGCAGTTGTTTCTGCAATCAATGCCAGTGTCATCTTGTGAGTCAGCAAGACACGTTTCACACTCTCTTGGATATGGGCTAACAACATAATTCCCCAGGGCTGGCATCTCCTCTGGTCCAGTGCCAAAGGAGTGGGAGCAGGGCTCCAAACCTCAAGTCAGGGTCCCATCTCATGATTCTGCAGTGAGCCTCCTGCAGTGTCTACATTTGTTTAGAGGGTTAAAAATGGTCGCTCATTTCCTACTTCTAGCCAATGCTGAACAAAAGCATTTTTTAAAAGAAACTTCTAATTTCCCAAGCACATGCTGAAAAGCAAAGCAGCACATTAAATATGACTTTAAGCTACTCCATTGCACACTTGTTTCTATTGTCTTCCATCTAGACTGAAAAAAACACAGGTGTTTTGCCATGTGCGGCTGAGATCTGACATCTAGTTTTTGATGTTCAGGGTTAAATTTAAATCCACATGGCCTGGTTACCAATCTCCACAGTTGCACCCTGGCAGGACTAGGAAAGATTGATGATTTTGATTGCGAGATTAATCCTGTAATGTTTACAAGACTCCTGAGCTGAAACCTGGTTGGTCGTATCATGCTACCCAGAGAAGGCCGCTTGGCTTGCCAGGGTAATTTCTTCTGATGCAGTAAATAACTAGGCATAATGAAAATACTCTGATGTATTCCACTGCCTGATTGATGCTCTGTGTGTGATTCGGTAAAAGCAGTGCACTTCCTATCACAAATTTACATATACAAACCAGCAGAAGATGCATGATAATGTCAGCATCCTACAGTAGTCCTGGGATGCTACACAATTTTATAGCAGTTATGAATTACTGTTGACCTTTCTGGCCTCTTATACCAGTATGCTAGACTTGAGCATATTGAAAGTCATCAGTCTGAAGCAGTCATTCTTTACATAATTATGGCTATTTGTGTGGGGGGAGGGCAGTGTTTCTTTTATTGTTAAGAATTAGCATTAAGGGATAACACTGCTGTGACCTAGGACAGTCTCTGCTGCTTTATATACATTTTAATAAAAGCAGGGAAAAGGACACAAAAAATACTCCAGCCGATTTCTCAAAGTACCATGGCATGGAAACAAAAATGCTAACCGCTTTTCAGTATTTTTTTAAACATAAGAAAAACAGGATCCTGGAGGCTTGCACTCATTTTTTTTTTTTCGAAATGTGGTGATTTAAAATTATGTTTTAGTATTTCTCTGGTAGTAGTCAAGTTAAATTTTCTTGATTAGTTTTATGTATCTGAGGACTGAAAAAACAGAGTTGGAATAACCAAAGAAGACTTTGGGGTCCATATATGGATTAAATTTTTGAATTCATGTGGATACATTACTGAACCGAGCTCTATACTTCATACTAAAAATCTGAATAATCAAGCTTTCTGAACATCACTAAACACAGCTCCTTATTATCATTTGCATTTTAATGTCCTTAAAATTATTACACTAAGGGAAATGTTTTTGATACATTACAGCATTTCCTCTAAATGTGTGATTATGTTAATGAGTTTTCAATCAGTATCCTAGCCTGACACCATAAGAAAATTTATGCAAAGTTCATACCCTGTCAGGGCCTTTAATCAGGACCATTTATTAGAGCCCTGCCTTCTTTGATGGTTGCTGCTGCCTTTATTAAATATACTGACTTGGCCATCTGAAGAAAAGGACAATAAAAGGTTACTGGGGATGAAAGCATGAATGCTATTTGCTCATGTTTCCTTTACAGACACCTCTTCAATAATTAAGGAAGGGCTTTCTTTGGCCTTTTAGGCTTTTGAAGTGCATATCAAACATAACAGTTCTTGTTTTTATGGAATGCTTAATACTTACATTTAGTCTTAAACACAAGTAAACTAACTGAGTTGTTGTAAGCACAGGAAAATACACACAGACCACACAATTTTTTTTTTTTTTCTCTACCAGGAACAAAAATCACAGCCTGGTCAAATATGTGACATTACATCATTGGATTTTTCTCTAAGGAGACCAGTTATGCTTTAAATCACATAGAAAATAATTAAGTTAAAAATACTCCCCCGCCTTTCATTATTAAAAGTAGATCTTTTTCCTGATTCTTCCATATAGGGAGTTAGACTGGGCTGTGGCTCTGGTATATTAATGAATTTGACAAAACAGCCTTTAGTTAAAGAGGTGTATTTTCAGCTTCTGCCATTAGCACCAGGGCCTTTAAACAATTAATTAATACACTGCCTATAAATTTCTACAAGGGTTGAAACTGGCATGAACGACACCATTTTTCTGGATTACATGCAGAGAAAAACAAAACTAACAGAAGCCCCAGCTAAGCAGTATTGACAACCTGGGGTTTGGATACAAATTCAATATGAGAAAACAGACTCACTTCAATGAAATACAAATAAACAACAAATTCTGTTTTAACATGCCTAAATAGGAAATAGGTGACTGACAGGATTGGGTCTCCTAGGAAAGCCATTAGTTGAGAACTTGATAGAAAACGTTTGATTTGAATGCACGTGGCGTTTCCCCTCAGGGGGTGAGCTGAGTGGTACAGGGGGATTCAGAGGCACCCCTTTCACGGAACATGCCTGCTGGGCTAAGACCTTAGAAAATGAAATCTGTAGGGTCCCCTAACACTAACAAGTATATAACTCTATCATCAATTTAGAAGGCATAGTAATTACAGTCGTCCTCTGATGGCTCTTTTGCTTATCTTCCTTAAATCACACTCTTTTTGCCTTCTATCCAAATTCTAAGGGCAATTTTATAGCTAGAATTTTGTCTTTTCTCAAGTCAAAATTAGTTTTTAGGTTCATTTCATTTGTTGATGGTAAAAATTATTCATGCCCCTCCTAAGATAGCTTCTAAAATGTTTATCTAAAGGAAGGTAGCTTGTTGTCTAAGATTTGATAAATGAATTAACCACCACCTACTTGCCAAATATTTTCTCTCCCCAGTTAGCATGGTTATTTTCTATTTAGGTCTCTTCACAGCAACTGCTAAACTTATAATATCATGCTTCGAATTCTTCTGATTATTTTTTTGGATTAGTGATTCCTATTAAATTTTTTCTTTGAAGAAATACCGTTATAGAGACAGGGTACTAATTCGCTTATTTGGATTTCTAAAAATGCAAAAAATAATAAATCGATGGGTATATTGAAGATGTTTTGGACCCAGAAATTCATAACAACAAAAGTTATAACGTGAGTCATGTTATAAATTTAAGCATTGCTGCACAAAAGAATTGACATATAAAGAAGCTCTAAGTTAATCACATTTACGTAGATTAAAAAAAACTTAGTAAATGAACTCTTTGACTTCAGCATTGTGTTTAATTTTATGCCTGTGTTTCTGATCTACTGCATCATGTAACAGTCATTTTCTCTGATTGCTGGTCCATCTTTAGCTCCTTCCCCCATACCTTCAGTCTGACAGCGCATGCATGTACACACACACACACACACACACACACACACACAACCACATCAGGCAGACCAAATGAATCAAGCGGTGTCTACTAGATTGAAGAAAGAAATACATAGAATGCATATCTAAGCATATCAAAGCAGCTTATAGCATGTCTTTGTTATTATCGTCAATAAATTATTAAGGTACTGAATTATTATTTCACGCTTTTTGGAGTTAAGAATATATATATGTATCTCTTTGGTTTTATCAAATAAAAAGGAATATGGCAATCAATTCACAGGAAAGAATGAGGAAAGCATACATGAATATTAAAAGTAATAAACCTTGCTGACAAGAGTTATATTTTTAGCATTAGATATTTATTCCTACCACTCTATATATCTGAACAAATGTTCAGAATATTTCCGAATATGTATATATATATATATATAGGGAATGCGTGTACGCATAGTTCCTCTCTCTCTCCCCTCCCCCTCCCATATGTTGGCGTCTTATGAGGTGAACAATAAGAATGAAAATCAGCTTCTGCAAAAGGCAGCTGCAATCCCATGATTCCATCGGAGCCAATCACTTAACATATCATTCATAACGCTAGCCTGCTCCCATCATCCTTCCCTGTCAGTAGTATCTTTCTTCATTTTCCTCCACTACTCAGTTCCAAGAAAGTGGAACCACTGTATCATTTACTGTCCACAACCTAAGTTGCTGATTTAAGGGTTGATTTGTTATTTTCCATAATGTCCTGTACAATTCTTTTTGATTTTAATGCAAAGTTTAAGTTGGAGAAAAAGCTTTAGATAATTTTGACAGTGGAAGGTTTGGATAAGATCAAATTTATCTATCCCTTTGAATGGCTCTATATAGTTTTAAGCATTTTAAAAGACTGAAATAAGTGTTTTATGGTAAGTGCTCCTCTTTTTTTTTTTCTTTCAAGACTCTTCTACACTAAATGGACAAAACAAATGACCTAGGATATCTTTAGGATGAGTTAAAGAAAGTGTTTCTTATCACTGAAAATTGGTGATTCAAAAATGTCTATAATGAGAAGGAAAAACATTTATTCACAGTCTCCTGAAATAGTTATGGTCCCATTATGTCTAACAAGGACTCCTGAAGGCAAATTCGTTATAATTTGTATTTTTTCTTATTATTTTTTTGCAGTGGACAGTGATGACTCTCTGACTTAAAGCCTAATCACCAGTGCCTATTAAATTTGGGTTTATATGTTGCTGAAGGTAGAACTGATTATCATAGCGAATGAAATACTTGTTTGGCTTATTCCCAGGGGGCAAAAAGTCATTCTTCAAGGTGATGCATCTCATTTGAGGAATACATTAACAATTGAAGGCAGTTAAAAATACATGTGAACTCCCAGTGAGGCAAATCTGAGGTTGACCACATATATTTACTGGCTCACTCTTGCCTCATTCGTGGAGGAAAACTGTGATCTGGAAGGCTGATTTCTGCAACACAGTATCCCTTAATTTACAGTCCTAATGTTGCACGTGGATCGTGAATGGTTAGAAAATATTTATTTTTCTAACATTCTATACAGGCTTTGTGTGATTTTGGATATTACGAAAGTTTTAGGAAAAAAAAATTATTAGAAAAGATAAGTTCCAACAGCACTAAAGATGCAAAATTTTTAGTTAAAATCAACCTCTCATTTCCAAGACATACTATGGCTTTAATATCACTGACACTATAAAGGCATGGATTCAAAAACTTACCAGAAAATGTACCAGGTCTAAATTCTTTAAAGGACAGAATTATTGGTAACATAGAACAAGTTAGATAATGACTTTCTAATTAGATTGACTTCCAAAGACAGATAAGATACGGAATGATTAAAAACTACTGTCTGTTAACATGTGTTTGCATTTTTGCTTTGCTTTTTTTCCCCCCTCTGCCCAGATTATCCATAGTATTTAAAAGTGAAATTATGATTCATTGAAGAAAAATGAAGACACGATTCAAGCCTAAGCATATACTTTGCAATCTTTACCACTCCTGAAATATAATATGTCTGGAAGAAACTCCAAAAATCGTCATCCTTTTTAGATAAACATATTGTTTTAAATGGCAATAAACTACAAAGAAATACCAGGAATGTACAAATGGATCTGTAAGTAAATTCAGGAAAAGTAAAGATTTGTAAATTTGTACAGTAAAAGCAGTAAAGCTGTTTATTTATTTATTTGTAGAGTTCTTAGCTTCCATTGCAAAGATTTCTCTTACCTATAACAATTTTTCAGAATACATTCTCATGAATTAGCTTGATACGTTACCACAAGGACTGTGGGACATGGACCGAGGGACGTGGACCGAGATGTCTCGCTGGAGTGAAAATAGAATTGCAGAGAGGAGATGCAACTCACCCCACATCTGGAATCCAGAAAGTGGCAGGGCTGGGACTCAAGTTCAAATCTTTGGGCTGCTGATTCAGAGCTCACTCTTCTAAACCACACTGCTCCTTTTTTTTCATCAAGTAAAGAGACCGTGAACATATTTCACTCTGCATGATGTATAGGTTTATTGGGAGAGGGACACAACAGAGCAGTGAAGTGCAAACCATAGAAATGAAGTCATGCATAAAACTGCATGAGAAATATGTATATTGAAGTCCTATTTCATGGAGGTGCTGGGGCCATGTGGCTTCCTGTATTATTTATGTACACATTGTTATTTCTGTATTATTATTATTATTGTTTGTACACCTTATTGTTTAAATAAATGGCAGTATGTAGCATGAATGGAGGACTGTAATTAAAAAGTAAAAAACAAAACAGAGGGCTATCTAGGTTCAAGGGCTAAACTCCCTCCTTGCCACAACCTGAGGGCATTTCAGGTTCATCATGGAGGGAATGCCTCTCTGTCTCCGAGAAGGGCTTCCTTTTCAGCTGTGTCATGAATGCTGAGACCGGAAATGGCAGTGATTGAGTATTTTCAAAAGTGAGGGAGAAAGTGGAAACTGCCAAAGGAGCTACCATGGCCCTGAATGAAACCTACTGGTTTGACATTCTGTTTGAATTGATTTAAAAAAGCCTGACATTTTGTAATTTATTGCAAAGTCACTAAAAAATATAAAAAATTTAAAACAAGAGGGAGACTGTTAGAAAGGGTATGTAAATTAGCCTCCAATATGATATCATTTTGGAGAAGGAAATGGCAACCCACTCCAGTGTTCATGCCTGGAGAATCCCAGGGATGGGGGAGCCTGGTGGGCTTCGGTCTATGGGGTCACTCAGAGTCGGACACGACTGAAGTGACTTAGCAGCAGCATGATATCATTTACCATCTCTGTTTTTCAATGTGCATTCAAATCTGATTCTTACAATATTTCAATTTACTTTTAATAGCCAGATGTTGGATGTTTCACCATTTCGCCTGTATTAATTTATAATATTAAACTGTTTTATTTAAAAATTAATTTTTCATTTAAAAGGCCATTAGGAAAATGAATCATTCTGTTTTACTTCCTAAGTTAATTTCTAAAGCAATCTTACAGTAATAACATGACCTTATTATTTTTAAAAATAAAATTAGAAGTACTTAGACAAGATTCCCTATGAAACAATTTAACCTAAGATGATGTTTAAAGATAAAGGAAAGCAATGTGGTTCACTACTTAATAATATGGGCTCTGGAATCAAATGTCTGCATTCAAATCCTGGCATCTCTGTGCTTGTTTCCTGATCTATAAAATGGGGAAAAGCATAAAATCTTCTTTCATAGGGTGGATGTGAGGATGATATGCAAATGCCAGTGCCTGGCAAGTATAAAATATTCAATATGTGTTAGCTATGTTTTCAAGAAAGATGTATCTAAATGGTGTTATTATAATTCAGCCTAAAGTAGTCATGTTTCATGAAAGAGCAGGAGTTTCAGGGATTCCAGGAAAAAAAAAGCACAATTCAGGCAGCGTCTAGTGAAAGAAGTAGGGAAATGATTATCACTCTGAAGTCAGGCAAATATTGTCAATACTTGCCTCTTTAGAGATGTGTAACTTTGAGTTCATCTGTTCTTAAGACTGCTTCTTCATCTGTAAAATAAATACTCTCATATAGGGCTTTTTTTTGTTTTTGTTTTTACTAGATGAGAGCGAGGTTAATATCAATAATTAGCCAGTGCCTAGCAATATTGGTGGTACCCAAGGAGGGAGGTGGTACCCATGGGGAAAAGGGAGAGGGTGGTAGAGATCCAGGGCCCAGAACACAGGACAATCACTGCAGAGCTGAAACAGGGCTTTGGTCCACTCCAGTGGCTCCACCAGTTGAGACGTCATCTACCACAGGTCATTAGTGAACTCTTCCTGGGGGCAAACTACCCAAAATTGGTGTTAAGAGGCGTTGATTCTGGGCCAGCACCAGGGATAGCTCCCAGGAGCCCTTCGAAAAGCAGACTACTTGTTTCTTCTCCCAGTCTTCGCTCAGGTTTTCAAAGGTCAAGTTCCTTCCAACTCTTCTTTTTTTTATTATTAATTTTTATTGGGGTATGTATGGTTTACAATGTTGTTTTAGTTTCTGCTGTACAGCAAAGTGAATCAGTTATATATGTATATATATGTATGTATATATATATATCTTCACTCTTTTTAAGATCCTTTTTCCATATAGTTCGTTAGAGAATATCAAAGAGAATTGCTTGTGCTGTACAGTAGGTTCTTTTTAGTTAACTATTTTATATATAGCAGTGTGTATATGTCAATCCCAGTCTCCCAATTTATCCCTCCTCCCCCTTTTCCCCTGACATCCATGCTTGTTTTTTACATCTGTGACTCTATTTCTGTTTTGTAAACAGGTTCATTTGTACCATTTTTTTAGATTCCATGTATAAGCAATATCACATGATATTTGCTTTTCTCTGTCTGACTTACGTGCTCAGTACGACAATCTCTGGGTCTATCCGTGCTGTTGCAAATGGTATTATTTCATTCATTTTTATGGCTGGGTAATATTCCATTATGATATAATGATGTATATATGTACCACATCTTCTTTATCCATTCCTCTGTCAATGGGCATTCAGGTTGCTTCCATTCCTTGACTATTGTAAATAGTGTCACAGTGAACATTGGGTGCATGTATCTTTTTGAACTTTGACTTTTTTCACACTTCTGTTTCTTTTCCCAGTCTCTGCTCAGACTTTCAAAGGTCAGATTCCTTTCAAGACAGTTTCCAACACTTCTTGATGAAGATCAAGTTGAATCCTTCTTCCCCCTCGGAGCCTTAAATGACCAGATGACCAGGCTGCGGAATGTATTAGATTGGGAATAAGGTGAGTAGCTTTTTCTCTGACTGGATGAAAATTGTTTTTTTAAGCATGATCATGATTCTTTTGATTGTCATATTTCTTCAGGCTGATGAATTCTCAAGTTCAATGTCACTGTGTTTAGTTTTGTCCAAGTTTGTTTTGAGGTATTTTGAAAGGAATATGCCACCAATAATAAAATCATCCAATGCTGAAGTTGGCCAATGACTTACATTTTAAAATAAATAAAACATTTTTGAATTTGTAAAGCAAATCACAGAAAACAGTCTATATTATGATTTAATTTTAAAAACACAATTCAGAAAAAGAACAATAAAGTAACACATGGCTTAGGAATACATACCTATGTGGTACGAGTATAAAAAGGCAAGAGAATGAATAATACAGAATTCAAGGTAGAAGTCTATTTGATGCAGGCAGATCAAATCAAGGAGGAATTTACTGGTAGTTTCAACTGCACCAATAATATTTTATTTCCTAAGTTAGGTTATACATTTATTAGATGGAGAAATTTCCAAAATCACTGAAGTTATACCATGCACTGCCTTCTTCCCTTCCTGATCATAAGTTGAAACTTACTTACCCCAATCACTCCATGTAACTAGGTACTCAGCCATGGAGGTAGAAATCTTTCCACCGAAATTCCATCAAGTTAGCTCCAGTGCATCAGTTTGCTCTCAGTAATTCAGTGCTTCAAAAAGATTATGCTAAGAGTTGAAAGGCTTGTATTATTTAACTTTATTTACTGTATAAGAAACTCATCAGCACATCGGCCTGAGACTAAATGCTCTGGGTGCCTGCAATTTGAGCTTGCTGCCTTTAGAGAGGAATTAACTTCTATTGTTATTATTCGGCAGCTTTGGTGACATAACATTTAGGTGCCATTTAACCAGGTCCAACCATGATTTCTTTTAGAGGTGATCATGGGGCAAAAGGGTTCTCTACTTTTCTTTTTCTCTTTGTTTTGTTTTCTTCTCATTTTTAAATGCTGTGTGGCTGTGGCCTTGCCTTTCTTTGCTTTGAAGTTCCTGCCAAATTGATTGGGCTCCCTGCCCAGAGAGATTAGAATTGAGAGGTGAGTAGATAAATTGGTACCCAGTTGTGATCCAAGGGCCTTTTCAGGGACTAGCTTCTCATAAAAGGCCAGATGGGTGGAATTTCAATAGAAAGCATCTTGAATTTGAAGAGAGAATTTCAGTTCAAGTACAAGCTCCAAATAATAATAGCTGCGTAAGACCCTGGTTAAGTCACTTACCTTCTTTTAGCCTCTGTTTATTCCTCTGTAAGCCTGAGAATAATAACAATTGTCATTGTTTTTCCTGTAGTATCAAGATCAAGTGAAATAAATAGAAAATGTTTAGTGACTACATACAATATGAATTATTATCCTCAACTTCTCCCCATTCCTATTCTCCTTATCTAATCTCTCACAAAGTTCTGTCAGTTTTACTTCTGAGATAACTTTAGTTTGTGTCCATTTCTCTGCTTTTCCTACAGCCTAATTGAAGCCATCTTTTTCTCCCTTTCTTATCTGTCCTTTCCTCTCCTTATTGTCATGCAACCCATTTTCCTAACTGGAGCCAGACAGATCTTTTAAGGGATGCAACCCTAATACTCTTCTGCTTACAGCCTTTCACTGGCATCCCATTATTATCAGGATGAAGACCAAACCCTGAAGTTAGTCTGAAACTTCTGTGTGATCTGGTCCAAATTACTGCTTCTGTTTCATCTGACGCCTTATTCCTCTTTAGCTTTTGAGTCACAATACCATAACTACATAGAGAATTTTTTTTTCTTTTCTTTTTATCCTACTGGCTTGAGTATTACGTAGTTTGATGCATTAACCACACCCTATGCATCACACACCCGAAGTCAGGAAGGCAAGGTTTAAAAATGAAACATAAAACACAGAAACAGAAAGATGAGAGTAGGCTTAGTGGGAACATTGATGGGTCTCTAAGTGCTGTTACTTTATTATTGCTTTATTTTCTCAAATTCAAAAACATTTCAAAGATCATTCATAAGGTAATATATTTGGGGGAAGTATTTGAGAGTGAAGTGAAGGTTCACTGATGGATGGGATTGGGAAACCTTCATAAGTTCACGGATATTGACAGAATGACATTTTACTCTTCCAAGTAGTACTTACTTCTAGGTAATGGGTAGGGAAATTTAGTATGTTGCCTGTCTTTTCTAAAACATTTTTTTATGCTTTGACATGTTGAGTTGGATTGATTCACCTGTGTAATTGAAAAGTATAATTTGGTCTTGGTGTAATTGGTCTTCTCCTGGAATGCTTATGTGACAGGACAGATCAATTATTAGGTTGGTTCTGCTTCTACCTATACACAGATAAGAACACATGTAAATTTTTCTTGGAAGTTCATTTATTAATGATATCCATATATAAACACACATGCAAAGCTTACATTATATCTACCTACTATTTTTCTCTCTCTGTACATATGTGTATATATATAAATACATATACATCATTTTCATTCATATTTATTACTTCTGCTAATTATTTTAATATATTTCATAAGGGTTTTATTAATATTTTTAATATGTAAATACAGAATAAGAACGAAAGATGGTTAAGATCAATTTTCTTGTACATACTTAATAATTAATCAGCCAATATGAAAAATGTATGCCTTCTTGTTCAAGTTACACACTCACCATGAAGTTAAAATTAGTCTTGCTCTCACACATCTCTTCCTCCTCCAATCCATCTTTCAAATTGCCATTAGAGTTGGAAGTTGGCAACTTCCTAAGAAACAAATCTGATGGTGTCACTCTGCTGTTTATGAATCTTGCTGGTTCCCCATTACCTAAAGGAAAAAAATACTAATTTATTTGCCATTAGAATTTCACCCAACTTAGTTTCTGTTGCCATTCTTCCCTTGTATACCTCAAATGTCAGTCACAATGAGCTTTTCAATACTTTCAATGCAAGACATGTCTTGTCAAGACTTGGGAATTTTTATATTTGATTTCCGTTTCCAGGAATATTCTTACCTTCTTTTATATATAGGAAAACACTATTTATCTGTTAAGACAATTAAAAATCTTTTTTTTTTTTTTCTGTAAACATTTTCTTGATTAATCAGTGTTACTAGCTCCTTCTTCCCTGGAATACTAAATATATACTGTAACTAAAGGAGTTGTCAATAATATTATAATCATTTATAAGCCTGTTTCTCTCTTTTTGATTGCGACTTCCTTGGGTACAGGGAACCCAATATTACTTAAGACACAATTAAGCTGCTGTAACAAAAAAATAAATGAACAAAAATAAAGTAGTTTAAACAAGGTACGTTTTCTCACATCCATCTGATCTTAAGCGGTTCATGATTGGCATGGCACATTCACAATGCTGGGACACACGCTTTACTCTGTCCAGCCTTCAAATATCACTTCCATCCTGTTATCCAAGAAGCTGATCTAGTTTCTGCAATTACATCTACGTTTCAGACAGAGGTCTTCCCTGGTAGCTCAACTGGTAAAGAATCCACCTGCAATACAGGAGACCTGGGTTCCATCCCTGAATTGGGAAGATCCCCTGGAGAAGGGAAAGGCTACCCACTTCAGTATTGTGGCCTGGAGAATTCCATGGACTGTATAGCCCATGGGGTTGCAAAGAGTCAGACACGACTGAGCGGCTTTCACTTCACTTCAGACAGAGAATGTAACGGAGAAAGGTGAAGAGGAGATTCAAGACCCAGAATTCGACTCCCTATTACTGCCAGTAGCATTGGTTTGGAGGCTTGGAGCTGGCATCTCAGATTGATTATCAACTTTACCCACTCAAATTACTACAAAATCACAAAATAAAGAGCTGGTCAGAAGCTAACTAGCAAAAATTCTTTTTAAAGCAGTAAAACTACCCTGACTATTCTAAAGGATCTTTAATAGAAGAGTACACTTTTAAAAAGGAGAGTACATCTCAGTTATATTGCACTGAAAGCCTTTCTGTAATATGCCTTCATCTTAAAAAAAAACTAATGGGAAATCAGAACAAAATTAAGCAAGTTTGGGCTGAATCTTCATAATGACATATTAAAAATAAGTAATTTTTAAAAATTTTGAAAAAACTAGTAATTTTTTCTTAAATGTAACATAAGAGTATGAGGCAAAATTAATGTTACAAAATCATAAATGATCTTCTTTCTGCAGCTATCCAGTTTCTTTCCTTGGGGGAACCAGTGTTACCACTTTCTTATGTATCATTCCAGAATATTCTATACATGTAAAGATGGATGATGGCATGCAGTTTTGCATCTTGCTGTGTTCAAACTTCATTTACTTTGGAGATCTGATAAGGCTTATTTTAAATAAGAAAAGGTATAAATGTCAAAATATGTTCTCACTTTTTGTAGCAAAATCCTTCTAAAATTCAGAAGACAATATTCAAAATATACTACCTATTCTTCAAACAACCTTGAGGTTTATCTTTCCATCTGTTATCACCTCAATTTTTTTTTTTTTCCTGTGCTCTTGATATGTTCTGCTGGTTCCAAGAGCAAGCCAGGCTCTTCACAATTTTCTTCTTTCCTTTTTCTGTGTCTCTACCTTGAACATATGCCCCTGGCAGTTTGCATGGGAAGGTGCTCATTTCTCAGGCTTCAGTTTAAATATTGAGTCTTCAGAAAGGCCTTGCAGACCCTTCTTCTGGAGCTCACCGTTCACCCTGAGCCCCTGCTGTTATTTTTGTGAGCACGTTGGGTATGCACTTCACTGCACACACCCAATCTGTAATTGTATTGTTTACTTGTTTACTGCACTCAAAAGTGACAAAACATACACGTTCTTTTTTTTGAATGCAGATTAAGGATAAAACAAAAATTTAAAAAACTGAAATAATTCAAAGTATGTTTTCTGAACACAGTTAAAGCAAATGAGAAATAAAAAGGAATTTGTAACAAAAGTTTTTTTTTAAATCAAAAGTTCTGCCAATGTTTGTAAATCACCACTATACTTCATAGGTCAAATAAGAATTCATAATAAAATTTTAGAAGATTTTGAACCAATTGTCGACAAAGATGTTACATATCAAATCTTGTAAGATTTAGCTAAAGCAATACTTAGAAGAATATTTTGTAGTATTAAATCTCTATATTTAAAAAGGTAAGACTAAAAATCAGTGATCCATGGTACCATATCAAGAAACTAGAGAAGTAAATGAAACCTAAAGAAAGTAGAAGCAAGAGCACAATATGGAGCAGGAAAATAAAATAGAAAAGAAACACACAGAAGAGAAAAATTAACAAACTGAAAATTTTGTTCCTTGAAATGATTAACAAAATTGATGATCCATAGAATGGTCATTTCTCCTGAGAGTGTGCATTTTTTAGCAGCTTCCCACTAGCTATCTATTTTACACTTGGTACCTAGATAGTACATTAAAAAGCAGAGAATTACTTTGCCAAAAAAGGTCCGTCTAGTCAAGGCTATGGTTTTTCCAGTGGTCATGTATGGATGTGAGAGTTGGACTGTGAAGAAAGCTGATTGCCGAAGAATTGATGCTTTTGAACTGTGGTGCTGGAGAAGACTCTTGAGAGTCCCTTGGACTGCAAGGAGATCCAACCAGTCCATTCTAAAGGAGATCAATCCTGGGTGTTCATTGGAAGGACTGATGTTGAAGCTGAAACTCCAATACTTTGGCCACTTCATGCAACAAGTTGACTCACTGGAGAAGAGTCTGATGCTGGGAGGGATTGGGGGCAGGAGGAGAAGGGGACGACAGAGAATGAGATGACTGGATGGCATCACCAACTCGATGGACATGAGTTGAGTGAACTCTGGGAGTTGGTGATGGACAGGGAGGCCTGGCATGCTGTGATTCATGGGGTCGCAAAGAGTCGGACATGACTGAGCGACTGAACTGAACTGAACTGAATGTTTATATTTGGAGAAGGAAATGGGAACCAACTCCAGTATTCTTGCCTGGAAAATTCCATGAGCATAGGAACCTGATGGGCTACAGTCCATGGGGTAGCAAAAAGTCAGACACAACAGCACGTACACAACGTGAAATTATAACATGGGGTCCCAGCAGCATGACAGATGAGCAGCTAACAAAATGATTGCTTACTAGATATAATTGAGTTAAGGAAAGAATAAGCAAAAGGCTGAGATTAATTATTCCAATGGCTATTCATGAATCCTTGTCTGATTTCCAAACCTGAGTCAATTCTCAAATTCAAAGATTATAGCTATTTACTTAAGTAATCATATACTAGAGGAAGGCAAATGTGTATATCTTTCAAGGGATGTTAGATTCTGGGTTCAAACTGTCTCTGGTATCTGGGGACTCATGGTACCAATGTAGCAATATTGACCTCTGTTAGAGTAGGGTCACGTGTGAATCAGGTAACAAATGGAGTTCTCATTCAGGTACAGTTCAGAGTAGGAAATTTGGTGGCTATTTCCAGCTTCCCAAAGCATCACTGAAATAGACATACTTAGCAATTGTCAAAATTTTCAAATTGGTTCTTTGACTCAGGAGTAAGAAATATACAATAGAGTAAAAGCTATTATGGTAGGAAAGGCTGCATAAAAGTCACTGAAACTTCTCTAACTCTCCTAGGCAAGAAGGTAAGCCAAAGAAAATATCATACCCTGGGGAAAATGACAGAGTTTAATGCTGCCCTCAAAGATGCGAGAATGTTCCTTTTCATCATTTAATTTACCAGTTTGGCTCCTGAAAAAATAAGATGAATCACTTCATATGACAATGAACTACCATCCACTTAATGAATGATTAGCTTTCAGCTTAATCATTTCAGCTACTGTGCTGAATACTGTCTCTTAACTAAAGAAGAACACAGCCTATGATATGTGGTATGTAAGTAGCAATCATATGAATGTTTTCTTTTTAATACACATCAATAATTTATCAGAAACAGTTCATATTCACAGAATTTCTTCATGCTCATACCCAAAGGGACTTGGAATATATTTAAACATTCTACAGAGCAAAACATTGGTGTCCTTGATGACATTTACATCAACTGGAGAAAATGAGCAAGAATTGGCAAGTACTCTATATGCTTGCCATCTAGAGTATTTCAAATCCTAAAATATGATGCTATGAAAGTGTTGCACTCAAAATGGCAGCAAATTTGGAAAACTCAACAGTGGCCACAGGACTGGAAAAGGTCAGCTTTCATTCCAATCCCAAAGAAAGGCAATCCCAAAGAATGTCCAAACTACCACACAATTGCACTCATCTCACATGCTAGCAAAGTAATGCTCAGAATTCTCCAAGCCAGGCTTCAACAGTACATGAACCATGAACTTACAGATGTTCAATCTGGATTTAGAAAAGGCAGAGGAATCAGAGATTGAATTGCCAATATGCATTGGATCATCGAAAAAGCAAGAGAGTTCCAGAAAAGCATTTACTTCTGCTTTATTGACTACGCCAACCAGATCACCTTACTGGCCTCCTGAGAAATCTGTATGCAGGTCAAGAAGCAACAGTTAGAACTGGACATGGAACAACCGACTGCTTCCAATTCGGGAAAGGAGTACATCACGGCTGTATGTTGTCGCCCCACTTATTTAACTTATATGTAGAGTACACCATGCTGAATGCCAGGCTGGATAAAGCACAAGCTGGAATCAGGATTGTCAGAGAAAAATCAATAACCTCAGATATACGGATGACACCACCCTTATGGCAGAAAGCAAAGAAGAACTAAAGATCCTCTTGATGAAAGTGAAAAAGGAGAGTAAAAAAGTTGGCTTAAAACTCAACATTCAGAAAACTAAGATCATGGCATCTGGCCCCATCACTTCATGGGAAATAGATGGGGAAACAATGGAAACAGTGACAGACTTTTTTTTTTTTCCCCAGGGGCTCCCAAATCACTGCACAGGGTGATAGAAGCCATGGAATTAAAAGATGCTTGCTCCTTGGAAGAAAAGCTATGACCAACCTAGAGAGCATATTAAAAAGCAGAGACATTACTTTGCCAACAAAGGTCTGTCTAGTCAAGGCTATGGTTTTTCCCCTGGTCACGTGTGGATGTTAGAGTTGGACTCTAAAGAAAGTTGAGTGCCTAAAATTGATGCTTTTGAAATGTGGTGTTGGAGAAGACTCTTGAGAGTCTCTTGGACTGTAAGGAGAACCAACCAGTCCATCCTAAACGAAGTCAGTCCTGAATATTCGTTGGAAGGACTGATGCTGAAGCTGAAACTCCAATATTTTGACCACCTGATGTGAAGAACTGACTCATTGGAAAAGGCCCTGATGCTGGGAAAGATTGAAGGTGGGAGGAGAAAGGGTCGACAGAGGATGAGATGGTTGGATGGCATCACTGACTCAATGGACATGAGCTTGAGTAAACTCTGGGAGTTGGTGACGGACAGTGAAGCTTGGCGTGCTGCAGTCCATGGGGTCACAAGGAGTCGGACACCATGAGTGACTGAACTGAACTAGATGATAGGGTTTCCCTGCTGCCTCACATGGTAAAGAATCTGCCTGCAATGCGGGAGACTCAGGTTCAATCTTGGGTTGGGAAGATACCCTGCAGGAGGGCATGGCAACCAACTTCAGTATTCTTGTCTGGAGAATTCCCATGGCAGAAGAGCCTAGCCGGCTGCAGTCCGGGGATTGCGATGAGTCGAACATGACTGAGTGCACACAGCTGAGTGAATAAGCACAGGACAGTACTAGATGTCACACTGCAGTGGCTTGTGTGGCTGGGAGAGAAGTGGGTAGTGGAAATCTTACCAGTGCCTCAAATTCCAGATGGAGCATCTACTTCCTGTAATGAGAGAAGTGGCCTGAGGTAAGGACATTCATAGACTAATGCATGCGTCTCTTTGCGACCCTATGGACTGTAGCCCACCAGGCTCCTCTCTCCATGGGATTCTCCAGGAAAGAATATGGGAATGGATTGCCATGCCTTTCTTTCTCCAGGGGATCTCCCTGACCCAGGGAATGTACACATCTCACATCTCCTGCAAAGGCAGGCTGGTTCTTGACCACTAGCACCACCTGGGAAGCAAGAGCAAATAGCTAGTTAGTCAGGGGCCTTGATGAAGATGCAAGGAAGTCTGGGAAAATGGTATCTAAGTAGACTTATGGGAATGAGCAGACTGTGTTTTATTTTTTATGACAGCAGAGAGAATCCACTGTGGAAGAGACACTAACAGCCAAGTGATCAGGATTGAAAGGACTGTTGATGTCAACCCACCAGTCAGGGCCAACCAGAGCAATGATAGCTGGAGTTTGCCCAACTAACCCTCCTCTCATAAATCCTCCCCCAAATTTTGACCAGTTAGAAATTATAATTCCGTCTTCTAAATCCTACAAATGTGTTACGTACATTCAAAATTGCTCTGATATATATGATACATATGCATATATGTTCATTCAGGTTATATGCTGAATATAATAGACATGACATGATTACTGAAATGGTCAATCATTTTGTTTACCTTCTTGAATTTTATTTGCATTCGGAGGGAAAATTTAAAGGATTGATATTTAAAAATCACACAGCTAATTTTCAAATACAATATGAGGCAGCTTTATAAAATAGAAACAGGCATAGAAGATGTTTGAAATAAAGATAAAAGAGAGCTTCCAAATAATAAAGTATAATGGAAATGTGAAGCAACTATTTCATTGTCCACTACATTTCTTTCTGAAAGTGTGAAACTCCTGACCATTAGGCCCTGAAGGGAAATAAAATGATGAGAAAGTTTTATGATACCAGAAATCATGAACTTGTTTGAAATTTTTAAAATGTATTTCTTAAACAAATTCTTTAGGAAGAGGTCATTATGCTAATTACATAGTGAACATTAAGCAAACATAATGGAGTTTGTCTTAAATTGCAGATCTAGGAGGGAAAGGACAGAACTAATTTTTACCGACTGAATAATTTGTATTTTTAAGCATATTTTATAAATAATCCTACAGAGATTTAGAGAGGTTGCAAAATTTTTCCAAGGCTATAGAAGTAATATGCTATATGCGTGTTAGTTGATCAGTAGTATCCAACTCTTTGCGACTCCATGGACTGTAGCCTGCCAGGCTTCTCTGTCTATTTAATTTTCCAGGCAAGAACACTGGAGTGGGTTGCCATTCCCTTCTCCAGGGGATCTTCCTGACCCAGGGTCTGTCTTCCAAAGCTCACATGTGTTCTTTCTACTATGTAAAGCTGTAGAATATAGATCATGTTCTTGATAGAAGCCTACTATATATTTATTCTTTATTAAAAAAAGGCATCCTTAATTTAAATTTTATATTATAACGAAGACTTCATGTATTTTAAGCTAACGTAGACTAAGTATAACATCCTTTTGATCTAAGTTGATGTAGGTGGAACTATATGAAATTGTCAATATCAATCATTTTTTATTCACATAAAGGTTATACTATGTTTCAAGTTAACAGAAGGATAGAACTCTGAGAAAGGAGAAAAGCAATCCCGATAGCCAGACTTCATATTTGTACCTTGAGGTTGCTAGGAGATGGCCTGGCTCTTACAGTTTGGCTACAGAATATAAACTATCTTAAAGATTACCATCATCAGACAAGGTTGCTCTGTGAACATGGTGACTTGAGACAAAAAGAAGTCCTCTTTTGTATTTGTTTGAGCACAAACAAATACCAAGTCACTACGCAAACCTCAAAAATTAGCAAATATCCCCCTCTACCAACAAACAGGACAGAATGTTGCCTCTTTACTAACCACAGCTTCATTCCTGCTTTATTCCTCTCCCTTCTTGATATAAATTATCAAGATACCTAATCACAGTAATGTCCCCTTTCTGAGAACATCCAATTGAGAACAAACTCTGCTTCCTTGAACAGGCCCCCAAAACCACCTCATTCTTGCATCTCTCATTCTTACAGAGATATCCCACGGTTCCCTCTGATATGTTCTTTTGCTCAGATGCAGGAATACATCTAACTTTGTTTGACTTGCTTGTGTTGTTGGCAGTCTTTGGTTGCTGGATGTTGTCAGAAGCAAAGTTTCCTGAGATTTGCCACCTAGGGCCAGGTGTCTGATTAAGCAATACGTGTGTGCTGGGACACCTCTCTGTTCCTGATGATTTCACCTTGATTGCTGGTCATCATTAGCCCGGAGAACCTGGGAAAGTTGCCCTCTCAAATAAGCTACAGGAAGGCCTGGCATGCTGCAGTCTGTGGGGTCACAGAGAGTCGGACACAACTTAACAACTGAACAACAACAAATAAGCTATTTCCATCATGCTTCTGCTGGATATGTGTGTGTGTGTGTCCTTAGTCACTCAGTCACGTCCTATTCTTTGTGACCCCATGGACTGTAGCCCACTAGTCTCCTCACTCCATGGTGATTCTCCAGGCAAGCATACTTGACTGGGTTGCCATGCCCTTCTCCAGGGAATCTTCCCAACCCAGGGATTGAATTCAGGTCTCCCGAATTGCAGGCAGATTCTTTACCATCTGAGCCACCAGGGAAGCTCTTTGCTGGGTATGCTGCTGCTAAGTCGCTTCAGTCGTGTCTGACTGTGTGACCCCATAGACGGCAGCCCACCAGGCTCCCCCGTCCCTGGGATTCTCCAGGCAAAAACACTGAAGTGGGTTGCCAATAGATTAGGTCAAAGCTGACCCCTCTGATAAATACCTTAAATCATCATGCTTCAGAATTGAATACAGAGAGATCCTATACTTTAAAACAAGGTAGATAGGTTCCAAGATGATATTTAGTGCTCCAATTAGGGCACCTGAAATATTCAAGATGAGGCCGAGGCTCACCCCACTTCCATAGGAATATAGGCTGTGGTTATATATATGGACAGAGCCCAAACTGAGGAAGTATGGTTTTCTTATCTATAGGGACACATATATAAATGAAATGTTGATATACTACCTTAAAAAATATGGGGTATTTTATTTTGGCTTACAAATAATTTAAAGATGGATATTATGAACTAGTCATTTGACTATAAGATGATTTTATTTTCTAATATTTAAAACATTTTAAATATTTAAAACTTTGGATTTATGTTCTCAATGGCTGAGGAAGCAGTGATTTCTTATGACTTCTTTAGCAAAATATTCTAAAATGAGGACCTTATTTTTTATAAGTTATTAAAAACATCTCAAACATACCACAGATGTAGGAAGAATGGCATATTGAACCCCCTAAAATTGGTGGCTGTCACTCAGCTTCAGTATTTTGCCATCTTGTTTAATCTATTCTCCCATCCTTTTTCCCCTCTTTGATGAAATAATTAAATGCAAATGCAAGGCATAAGTTTAGCACTTTACTTCTAAGGTGGACTATGTGAAGATGTCTGAAGATAATTAGCTAAATGTCTCCATGTATGCTTAAGTTGCCTATTGTTATATGTTACTATTAATAAAACAGTTTCATCAGTCTAGAAAGGCTTTTATATTCTTCCTTATGCCTCTCTGTTAGGGCAAGTGGGAAGATAGTCAAGTTGCATGTTTGTGTTGTGTGTTAGTCATTCAGTCATGTCTGACTCTTTGAGACCCCATGGAGTGTCAGACTGTTCTGTCCCTGGGATTCTCCAGACAAGAATACTGGAGTGGGTTGCCATTCCCTTCTCTAGGGGGTCTTCCTGACCCAGGGATAGAACATTGGAGGCATATTCTTTACCATCTGAGCCACCAGGGAAGCCCAGTCGTCATTTAGGTATAAACTTTAGAAGGTAATGAAACAATTTTACTGATTTTTATTATATCTTAATTTAGAAAAAAAGCATGTTTCTTATCTGGGCCAGTAGCAATATGAGGTAGGATTTGAAGAAAAAAAAATAAAACTCTTGAATTGATTCCCTAATGTATAGCTTGACCCCATAGATATTATCAGATTAAATAATCAAAGACTGATGATAGATCAATAATCAGTGAATCACAGCCTCTTCTTTTCCTAAAAATTGTATATGTTCATTTAAAATTATTTGGTAAATATATAAATTTTTTAAAATTTATTCAAACAGTTTATATACGGGCAACCTCTTTAAAAATTTCACCACACATATTCTCCACCCCTTGATGACATTTCCAATTCCTTGATTGTGCTTTTCTATCCCTCAGTATTTCTCTCTTTTAACTGACTTTTATGATCTTCTCACCTAACCACCTCCAGCTCTGGACTTAAAGCTGCAATGGGGCAGAGAATTTGCAGGTTATTTCTATATCCTATTCTATTATTTCAGAAATAATCATAAAATAAAATCAGTAATAATGATAATCAGAATAAAAGCAAACAAGAAAAAGTAACAGAGCCACTGAGGAAACCACCAGGCTTTCTTGGTCACTCAGAGGATAAACAATCTGCTGCCATGTGGAAGACCTGGGTTCAATCTCTGGGTCTGGAAGATCCCTGGAGAAGGAAATGGCAACCCTTGCTAGTATTCTTGCCTGGAGAATTACATCGACAGAAGCTGGAGGGGCTTCAGTCCATGGGGTAGCAAAGAGTCGGACTAGACTGAGCGACTAACACTTTGACTTTGCAGAGCCTGCCACACTTCTGGGGTAGAAGATGAAATCTAACACTCCTACCAAGAATTTCATACCATTTGAACATTCTACCTTAACCTTTATTCTCTAAGAAATAAAAAACAGCACAATGTCTGATCACAAGCCGTTTGCAAAACAAAAGTTTATCTAGATAAACAGGTCTTTTGCTTCATGCAGGACTGGTCTCTTTTAGTAACTAGCAGTAAATAATCCTATGGCAGGGCTTCCCAGGTGGCTCAGTGGTAAAGAATCTGCTTGCAATGCAGGAGTCACAGGAGATGCAGGTTTGATTCCTGAATCTGGAAGATTCCCTGGAGGAGGGAATGGCAATCCACTTCAGTATTCTTTCCTAGAGAATACCATGGACAGAAGAGCCTGGTGGGTTACAGTCCATAGGTTTGCAAAGAATCTGACATGACTGAAGCGACTTGGCATGCACACATGCAATTCTATGGTAACCCTTAAAATGGAGACAAGATGGAGACAGTGATTTTACCACAAAAGAACGTTCATAACAAAAAGCACAATAAAATTGAGAAGTCATGAAAAATAATTGACATATATTTTAATTATCATTCAACTCCAGAAGACAATAATAGAATTCTTCCTTTTCTTAGTTCTCAAGTTGCATGCTAGGTACATGACATTCCAGGCAGTCACATTCACCCTAGAAAGTGATGATGACCCCCAAAATGTGTTTGCCTCTCAAGAAGATCTCTAAAGACCAGCACAATGCCCACTATGAGCAACCTGCAAATTCTCCGTATGGTCTGCATTAGAAGATGTCAGTTATTAGTTACTTGTGAAGAACAGGCTTAGCTGATTAGATTAAATGTATTCTAAGATAAGCTTTCACTAAAGGAAAGGTTTCATCCTAGATCTTCATATGGTTGTTTTAATATCCCATCTATTTGTTTAGGTATACACAGGAAGAATAAGATGTGTGGTGACTGTCACATTGCTTTTTGAAAAATGAAAGGATTTATTGAACATTAATTTTGCCCTGAATTTCCCCTGGACAAAGGGATATACTCACTGATTATTAATATTTGCTATCATTCTCTTCCACATAAGACAGTCATTTATTTTCATATGCAGGGTGATTAGTGATCATTTCTTTTAAAGTTACTTTGGAAGCCCAGGTGGCTCAGTGGTAAAGAATTGGCCTGCAATGAAGGAGATGCAGGAGACATGAGTTCTATTCCTGGGTTGGGAAGATGCCCTGGAGGAGGAAATGGCAACCAACTCCAGTATTCTTGGTTGGAGAATCCCATGGATAGAGGAGCCTGCTGTGCTAGAGTCCATGGGGTTGCAAAGAATCAGACATAATTGAGCATGCATGCATGTATACTAGTTATAGTCCTCATGGCCTCTAGTGAAAAATTCTAACAGGTTAAGGAAAGAATTTGTAAGTTTTGGGTTCAGTGTAATTTAGGCTCATGATTTTTAAGGAAAGTATAAACCACTATTTTAAGAGGTCAAAAATTACAGAACTTTTCAAGAAAAAAATGAATAAAATTATAATTCTAATGTTAGAGAAAAATTTATATCTTGTTGAGTCCATAAAGGAAGGAAGTTGATAGTTGGTAATCTCAAAATTAAACAAATGAGCTTGGAGTACAGAACTATAGAAGTGGGTTAGATATAAAGATTGATATTATATTCCCATATTTGTTTTGATAATGAATGAATGAGCTAAAGTTTTCTGGAAAAGGAGGTATTAATAATCTTGTTTTGGTTAAGACTTCTTAGGAATTTGAAATAGTATGTGTAATATTTTGTGCATTCAGTAAAATGTAGTCTGCTATTAGTACTAGTTTTTGAAATATTGAACTGAGGAAAATGACAATCAAGTGAAAGTCTTCTTCATTTATTCTTTGAGATATATTAGAGGAGGTGAGATTAACTGCCCAAATATTGTGCATATAATCTATTGATAACAAATGTCATTTATTAAAGTTTTTTATCTTATTAAATAAATAATATTTAAAATATAAATGAAATATTTATATATATTGATTTATTTTATTTTTCTGCTAGTTTGCAGTTTGTATGTGTATATTAGTGGATTGGGACCATGGTGGACGTTGATCAGTTCAGTTCAGTTCAGTTGCTCAGTCGTGTCCGACTCTTTGCGACCCCATGAATCATTATTCTATGTTCATGTTTGTTTAGTATTTCTTGCCTACCCTTGGAACAATTCCATGGTTATAAAACATACCTATGTAAAAAGTTAAAATCATGCATTTGTTGATATTTAAAGCAATAAATATTAGTGTAAAACTCATGCAACTAAAGAATTTTTGATAACTCATTTAAACAATACACCAAAAATGATAGAATAAAGAGGGAGAAACAATTCTTATAGCTTAATGGAACCAATATTTTATATCCATCAGGAAGTATAGATCAAGTTTGTAAGAAGTCATATTTGATATTTTTATTGTGGGAGCATAATTTTATTAACATAACGTTATATTACTTTTCTATATCTAAAATAAATTTACATTTTCTATAGATTTGCTAATCGACTTGCTGATGAGTAAAAAAATTATGTGGTTTCAAAATAAGAAATTACTTCTTAAAAATATTTTATTTCTTTATAAAACAAGAAGATGATCTGATATTCATGCATATCAGCCTGAAGATGTACTTATTTTGTCACCAACATAGGACTAAGAAATTTTTTTTATTAATATATGTTCAAAGTTCTAGAATTTAATTTTCTATACACTGGAAAGTGCTGATTTTAGAAGGTACTTAAGCTTAATACCTTTGACACATTAAGGCAATTTTGTCCATAACTTTAAGTTTCAGGTCTCTTGATTGTTAGTCTCTCCCATAGATCAAAGATACATAAGTTCCAAGAATGAAAACACATGAAAATTATCTCCTTTTTCTCTGCAACTTTGGCAATTTTAGGTGAAATTTCTTAATATTTGGTTGGTGTCCAGTAAAAATCAAAAGAAGGCAGACTAGGGTAGTTGGTTGCCTGATCTTTGTGAAGCACCTTGAAGGGCTTCCCTGGTAGCTCAGCTGATAAAGAATCCTCCTACAATGTGGGAGACCTGGGTTCGATCCCTGGGTTGGGAAGATCCCCTGGAGAAAGGAACAGCTAGCCACTTCAGTATTGTGGCCTGGAGAATTCCATGGACTGTGTAGTCCACGGGGTCGCAAAGAATTGGACATGACTGAGCAGCTTTCACTTTCACTTTGAACAGTCAGATTTCACTCTGCTTGCAAGCTAATAAGTAAACCTGCCACAGTTTTATGCATGCAGGCAGAAGACCTGCGTCTCCTGGGTTAGAGACAAATGAGTTTATTATTAGCAGCAGTCACGGTGATCAGACTCACAGTCTATGTCAGTTCTGTGAGCCCCGTTTCCCAGTGTCAAGTGGCACCTGCTCATACAGTGGGCTATGTTACGAGAGAGGAGCGTGGTCTTGGGTAACCCAGACCTTTTGTAATGAGCAGTAAACCTGTCTAATCTTTGTTTATTTAATAAACTACGTTTATTACAATGGACAGTAGGCAGAGCAGCCCTTTCCTGCTGGGAGAGACACTGTGAATGTGAGTGCGTGCGTGCTAAGTCATATCCTACTCTTTGAGACCCCGTGGATAGTAGCCCCAGTAGATTATTAAGTTAATTTTAAGCCACATGGCAAGAAGCACTTTGGGAAAGTGATAAGTAAATTAATGCACTTAGAAAAAGGAGTAAGTAAGGTTGAAGACCACAAAATCTGAATTTGAGGGTACTCAGTGTTTATATGTCCTATTTCTCTTTTCCTGCCACATCAGACTTGCCTTGCTGATGATGTGGTTGAAAAGACCAGAGTTGAGGTTCTAATAAGATAACTTGCAGACAGAGGATGCCCTAGGCCAATCACAAACACTTCCTCTATCAAAGTTTGAAGGACAAGCCTGAATGGTCAGGTATACATCACCAATTAGTTTGGTGAGCATCCATAAATTGTACACGTTTCTTGGTCCAGAGTAACATGGGCCCAGAATGGGTTTCATTAACAGGTGGCTCAATTAAATCTTGATTATTAGGAATTAACTATTAGTATTACGGAGAAGGAAATGACAGCCCATTTTAGTATTTTTTGCTTGGGAAATCCCACAGATGTAGGAATCTGGTGGGTTACAGTCTGTGGGGTCACAGTCAGACACGATTTAGCAACTGAGCATGCACACATTAGTACTGGTGTATCCTCTACATTGTAGTGCCCCTGGCATATTTAGTCTTAGGTGCCTCAGGAATATTCAATATCTCATGGTCCTTCCTTGCCTTTCTATATTTAACACATACATACTTTACTTGCTATTTATTTTATGCTTTACACATTGCTGCTGCTGCTGCTGCTAAGTCACTTCAGTCGTGTCCGACTCTGACCCCATAGACGGCAGCCCACCAGGCTCCCCCGTCCCTGGGATTCTCCAGGCAAGAACACTGGAGTGGGTTGCATTTCCTTCTCCAATGTGTGAAAGTGAAAAGTGAAAGTGAAGTCGCTCAGTCATGTCTGACTCGTAGCGACCCCATGGACTGCAGCCCACCAGGCTCCTCCGTCCATGGGATTTTCTAGGCAAGAGTACTGGAGTGGCTTGCCATTGCCTTCTCCATTACACATTGCTATCTTATATTTAATACATTCTGTCAATTCTTCCTGGGTTTTACAAACTTTTGGTTTAATAGCTAATGTTTAGTTATCATATCTTTAAAAGTTTTGCACGTTTTATATATGACATTTAAATTGTGATATTACTTGTGTATCACAGTGTGTCAATCAAGATTCTTATTCTTACAGTTAGGAAATCAGGCAGTTAGAAGTCAGCAGTGTAGTTTCAGCAGGGCATTGAGGAATTATATTGCATTACCCTAAATAGAGCATGGGAAGTAAGAAAGCTTGAGAAAAGAAAGAATGAATTTGGATTGGAGCTGGAAAGTAGAAGAGGTTTAAATATTTACAGAGAGATGCTCAGGAAAATCCCTGTATAAGCAAATACTATATTGTGTACACAATACTGCTTTCCACCCATTTGAAGCTCCTTCACATTGAGGATACACATATCTCTAACTAGGCTTCGATAGATAGGCTATAACCTAAAATTCCTCCACTCCTGGACTTCGTTTGTTGCTACAAGGCCAGTCAACCCTAACCTGTTCTCTTTCTCTCTGTCCTTAGGCTTTTCTCCAAAGATACAAGGTCAATCTAATTCAATTTAACTGATTTGACCTGTTGGTGTTTATTGATTGCTCGGCTACTGATTAAGCACTTCACCATCCTACCTGCTCTATTTCTTAATCATCTGTGGCTTCTTCTTCTCTTTGAGTTGGAAAGAATCACTCTCTGGCTGTTCAGGTCTCTAGGTCTGTAGGGAGACCCCCTCCTTTGACGGAACTGTGTGTGAACATTGTTGTTCAGCTGCCTTTACGAAGGGAACCCCAGTTCACCATTTTCCATGTATGGATCTTGCAGAGACATCTTGTCTGTGGTGTCAAGTTGAAACTGACTTCAGTGTATTACTTATTGGCCAATTAAAGATAAAGCTTTGTTAACGGCAGTCAATGATAGCCTCAATTTTATTTCATGGAGGGGGACAGATCTAAACATCCTGTTGAACCATAGCATCATTTCTTCACTTTTAATTTAGATGAGGCTATTTATCCATTTTCTCCTTGAGATTATACACATTTATTGAAATTCTATGGCTTCAGTTCTTCTAGATCTGTTGAGGGAAAGGGCATGTCTTATCTCTGACAGGCAGAAGGGCCAAGTGGGGAAATTCCTTCCTGTGTGCATGAGAAACAGGTTTGGCCCATCTTCTAATCCATCCTTGCTGTCAAAGTTCCTGTGACTCAAGGGTGCTGTGTATGTGTTAGTTGCTCATTTGTGTCTGACTCATTGCGACCCCATGGACTATAGCCTCCTGGACTCCTCTTTCCATGGGATTTCCCAGGCAGGAATACTGGAGTGAGTTGCCATTTCCTTCTCCAGGGGATCTTCCTGACCCAGGGATTGAACCCACCTCTTCTGCATTGCAGGTAATTTCTTTACCATCTAAGGCACTAGGGAAGCCTCACTCAAGCATGCTATTAAACTGCAACTTTTAAACTACATCTAAAGCGGAGTGATTAATACTATTGTGATGAGTTGTGAATGTATGCAGAACACCGAGTCCAGTGTTAGTGTGCTTTAGGAAAAATAATTAGTCCCACTAATATTATTTCTCTGGGAGCCACTGAAATGGTGTTTGCCATAGACAATTTAGAGAGAGAGGGTTCAGGTATCTCATTATCTATATGTGTGTGTATGTGTTCAGTTTCTCAGATGTATCCAACTTTGTGACCACATGGGCTGTAGCCTACCAGGCTTCTCTGTCCATGGAAGTTTCCATGCCAAGAATATTGGAGTGGATTTCCATTTCCTTTTCCAGGGGATCTTCCTGACCCAGGGATCAAATCTGTGTGTTTCGTGTCTCCAGCACTGGCAGGTTAATTCTTTACTGCTGTGCCACCTGGGAAGCCCTCATTACCTCTATGATCTACCCTAAATATACATTCCCATTTTGATTACTCTGTATAATAATAATTTTAAAAAACCTAACTTGCTCCCCTCCCAACAAAATTGAAATTAATTAATTTATTCATTCAATGGCTCATTGAGTAGACACTAACATTTTAATAAGTTTCAGGCTAGCTGGCAGTAGGGGAGGATGTCAGGAGCCTTTTCAGGGTTCCGGGAGCATAGTAACCTTTGGGTTTATCTTGAACACTCAGCTCAGAAGTTTCCAACTCCTTAGGAAATATTTCCAAAACTGTCCACTCCCTCACTTTCCACTTTATTGTTTCTTCCTCATTGTTACTCCTACACTTTTGTTCTCCGGCACTGTCCTACTGTGTTACCTTAATGGTTTAGATGCCTGTCTGTCCACTCACTTAATGAGCACTCAGACCCTGTCCTTGACCCCTGGAAGATGCTCACTAACTGAGTGAAAGAACTCACAAATAAATTGCTTCCTGAATGGTTTAATTCATGACAATAGGGAGGTCCAGAAATGTGAATGAAACTGTAGGCCAGTTTCAGTAGAGCAGGGAACCTGACATCCTTACAATCAAAGGGATAGCTGGAAGGCAGGTATGCATGCTTTTAGGTGTTATCTAGAATGGCTATTTCCTAGGGAGCAAGAACAAAAGGAGGGGCCTTGAGGGGACGGGGCTGTTTGAAAGCCCTTTCTTCCTCCACGCCATCCCCAATCACCCAGCTCTCTCCAGCTGAAGGGAATCAAACTCAGAGCATTCTTGCTAAGTAGGTGAGTGATCTGGTGACTGTAGCAGAGGAAAACCCACAGGCTGCAAAGCAAAGCAGACTATTGGCAAATGTGCTATTGGCGGTGGAGGAATCCTAGTTGGTTAAAATAAAGCTGCCCCAGGAGATCCAGTTAGTGAAAAGGTTATCACAGGCCTCAAAGCTTCAGGTACAAAATAATCTAACTTCTTCCTGGATTAGAATAATACAATAATCCTTTATAATGAAACTAGGGGTAGCAATGGTTAGAAAGAGAAAGGAGCAGCTTTAAGAGATTATGGAGAATGAATTAACAGTAGGAAAGCTATATTTTATTGAGCATCTACTGTGCTTCAGGCTACATGCTTTATCAGCTTTTAATCTTAAATTTAAACTGTAACATAGGGTGTCCTTGTGTCCATTTAAGAAGAGAAAATGGGGTCTCTGAGGAATTAAACAACCTGCCTACTTTTCCAGAGGTTATGAGCCACAAAGGGGAGGCTCAAAGTAGGGTCAGTCCGATGCCTAAGTCCTGGCTCTTAAGACATTTTTTACATCTGCCTCCTCATACATGGTGTACGGAGACCAGAACTGAAGATCACACCACAACTTGAGTCCTTATAGCTAAATATGATGGAATTTTAAAAGCTCTAGTAGGACAACTGGAAAGGAAATTTTGAATACAGATGGTTACTTTGGATTAGTATATATATATTTTAATATAGGTCTCTAGCATATTATCGGTTGTTGGTGTTCAGTCGCCCAGTCATGTCTGACTCTGCAATGCTGTGGACTGCAGCATGCCAGGTCACCCTGTACCTCACCATCTCCCAGAGCTTGCCCAAGTTCATGTTCATTGCATTGGTGATGCCATCCAGCCATCTCATCCTCTGATCCCCTCTTCTCCTTCTGCCCTCAATCTTTCCCAGCATCAGGGACTTTTCCAATGAGTCATCTGTTGGCATCAGATGACCAAAATATTGGAGTTTCGGCTTCAGGATCAGTCCTTCCAATGAGTATTCAGGGTTGATTTCTCTTAAGATTGACTTGTTTGATCTTGCTGTCCAAGGAAATTTCAGAAGTCTTCTCCAGCCTCACAGTTCAAAGGCATCAATTCTTCGGCACTCCACTTTCTTTACTGTCCAGCTCTCACAACTGTATATGACCACTGGGAAGACTATAGCCTTGACTATATGGACCTTTGTCATCAGAGTAATGTTTCTGCTTTTCAACACACTGTCTAGGTTTGTCATTGCTTTCCTGCCAAGAAACAATCCTCTTTTGATTTCATGGCTGCAATCACCGTCCGCAGTGATTTTGGAGCCCCAAAAGAGGAAGTCTGTCACTGCTGCCACCTTTTCCCCTTCTATTTGCTATGCAGTAATGGGATCATTGCCATGATCTTAGTTTTTTTAATATTTAGTCTTAAGCCAGCTCTTTCACTGGAGGAGGGAATGGTAAACCATCCCAGTATACTTGCCGTGAGAACCTCATGAACTGTATAAAAAGCCTAAAATATATTATCAGTAGACCCTGATAAGTAATAACTAAATGATGGGAATAAATTATGATTTAGTTCACTTACCAGTATAATGGAGATATTTGCATTACATTCCTCCTGTCAGCTGAAAATTGACATTTCTGATCTACCTCTACAAGGATTAAATCATGTACTGCTGTAGCTGCTGACCTTCAATACCCCCTGAAAGGAGTTCAGCCTGGAGAGCACAAATAAGGCACTCTGTGCTCAGGCAAAAATTGGCAAGACAGGTCTTCAGATGGTTAGATATTTTCAGGAGCCAATTTTATGAGCCCAATTCTTATATCTCCCCATAACTATAAAGCAATAATATCCTTCATGGTGACGACTGTTCCTCATGACTGCCAAAGCTTCATAAGACTAGCAGAAATCTTCCAGAAAAATAAATGTTTGATTGTATATATTCCTCCTCCACCATAATCACATATATACTGACCTTTCCCCCAATGCCACTTTGGAGCAGCTTCTCAGAGCTATCTGAGATGTTGTCTCCCAGGCTGCAGTCCTCAGTTTGCCCCAGATAAAACTTAGCTCACAACTCTCACATTGTGCAATTAAAAAAAATATATTGTATTTATCTTTGCATCTGGCTGTACCAGATCTTAGTTGTGTCACATGGCATCTTCATTGCAGCACATGGGCTTCTCTCTAGCTGTGGCACACAGGCTGAGTTGCCTTACGGCATGTGGGATCTTAGTTCCCTGACCAGAGATCGAACCTGTGTCAACTGCATTGCAAGGGAGATTCCTAACCACTGGACCACCAGGGAAGTCCCTATGCAATTTTTTTAAGTCGACATAAGCTTGCTGTGAGGATGAAGTCTGGCATACCGTAAGAATTCAATGAACATTATTATTATTATTCATTTTAAAATAAATTTTTGTTTGTTTATTTATTTTTGACTGCTCTGGGTCTTCCTTGCTATTGGCCGGCTTTATCTAGTTGTGGCAAGTGGGGTCTACTTTTCATTGCAGTGTGTGGGTTTCTCCTCATGGTAGCTTCTCTTGGAGAGCACAGGCTCTAAAGCATTCAGGCTTCGGTAGTTGTAGAATGTGGGCTCAGTACTTGTGGTCCATGGTTTTAGTTGCTCCACACCAGGCGTCATTGTTTTGGGATAAGATTCGAACCCATGACCCCTGCATTAGCAGGCATATTCTTAACCACTGGACCACTAGTCAAGTCCCATTCACTTGTTTCTAATTATGTGTATTTGGTTAAGAAAGTAACACTATATTTACTGCTGGGAATGTATGTATATGCCTTTGTTTTTCAGATGTTTGAATAAACTTTCTGTATTTGAGAATAATTTTCTTCTACCCTTAAAGGAAAATAGTCTGTTAATGATAATAATAAATCAATAAGTTATTCTTAATTGAGCCCTATATGTCAAATTCTCTGGAAGCATCTTATATACATTATTCCCTTGATTACTTCTATAAATATATGTAAATCATGTATTCATATTTATTCAATCATTTATTTAACACTGGAAGCAGATTTCAAACATACGTCTTGTCACTAACATGTAGTTGATGGATGAGTTTCAGATGATAATGAACTTTTAAAAGTTGAACATCTTTTAAAAATTTTTAAAAGATGAACTTTTAAAAATTCTAGATAGTGTGTGAGTGTCAAGGTGTATTTCATCAGATTTTCAGTGGAGTCTATTACCCACTGCCCCTCATCCAAATGATTAAAAATTGCTGCTCTGTAAGTACTGATTCAAATCCTTTTTGGAAAGGAGCAAAGTTCATTAAATGCACTAACATGAAATAATCTATCAGCATTTATCAAGAGGGCTTTACCTTCATGCAAATTTGTAGCCTGTTTAAGGGGTTTTGGGAAGAAGAGCAACTAAATCCTTCTTCCATATTTAAGTCAGACCTGAGTCATTAACTAATTCCCAGTGGGAAGTTTGTAGCACATGTTTAATTACGATAGGATTCTAAAGTCAATCCAGGGGCTGATAAGGTTCTGTTCTTTTTCCAAATCCCAAACCACAATACTTGGTGTTTCAAAACAAGGGCTCTTGTGCAATCGTTGGAATGATTTCATTCCTTGGTGGCTCAGTCGGTAAAGAATCCTCCTGAAAGCTGGAGATCCGGGTTCAATCCCTGAGTCAGAAGGATTCCCTGGAGGAGGACATGGCAACCCACTCCAGTATTCTTGCCTGGTGAATCTCATGGACAGAGGAGCCTGGTGGGCTATAGTCCATGGGGTCACAAAGAGTTATACATGACTTAGCGACTAAAAAACAACAAGAATAAATGGACTGAGCGGGGAAGACAAGAAACTGGAATCCATGAATTGTGTACTTCCAATTGTGCTGTTGTGGCCATCGACAACCTTAGGGTATGTCTGAGATTAAGCTGATTTTATTTTCAGGAGATAAAATACACCAAATCATTCACCACACAGGCACCTTTAATGAGTTGGGATAATTTCGCCTCTTAGCTTATATGTGAAAATCAATAGAAAATCTCACCCTTTAGCTTTCAGTCACATCTGGACACATTGGAAGTTGGGATGCAAAGTTTATTTGTGGTTTTATCATATATAATAAAGATCCTGTAATGGTATTTTTGCTGTCCCCTTTGCTAGAACTGAAAAATTTTAATAGGATCTAAAATATCCCATGCTTGACCTATTATTGTCAAAGAACAATCAAGATGCTATGTTTAAAATTGACTTTAAAGCAGAATAACAATGCATTTTCTAAGCAATATTGAAGGAAATGCAAACGTCTCCGTAGTTTCTAGTAAAATAGTTGTTAGACTGTACAAGTACAAGCTTAAAACTTAAAGCATAGGCATAATAGGGAGTGCTCGAGTTTTTTCACTTTTCAGGCAAAGTAACATAAATCTTTGAATCTGGTTACCTTTAGACATGATCTCTTTAAAAAACAATTAGTATATGCCTACACGTGATTTTAATTTAAAACTGTATGTTCACTAATTTCATGTAACACATGGATTTCCAAGTATTTCATACTACCAAGCATTTGTTAGCAGAATTCGTAAAGCACCTATCTGTTGTAAGTATTTATTAGAAACATGATTCAGTCCATAGCAAATATCAATATATTTTTAAAAATTGAAGGAATTTATATTATGCTGTATTGGTATAAAGACAGAACCTAGAGATTAAAGATGCTTGAATTGATTACATTTTATTGTTCACACATTGTCTAAGTGACACATACAGACTCTTGACTTTCAGCTGCTCATCAGCTTTTTTCCTCGAATTTTACAGAGATTATGTAATGTTTGATATTTAGATTGCTCATTTTATGTAAGACTATGGTTAGCTATAGGTTAATAAAAATATGGTAGCCTGACCGCATACAGTAAGTTTTGAATCTGCTTATAACGACATGTAAAAGTGCACCCTGCTAGGAACTCTACTATTCATGCTGAGGTTTAAACACTGGAATCGCGTTCCCAGTGGATTTTCACTTTCACAAGTACTTAATGCAACTTTAGGTGTCTCAGGGGCAAACTGAACTGGCCACTGAATATCCTTTTTAAGGGGAGTTAACAATGGCTTAGTTCTACCTCTCTTGAAATACAGGATTCATGTTTTTCTCTCTTAAAATTTAGTGGTCCTAGAGGCAGTTGGGAACATTAGAGAATGAGACTGTATTTATCCATCCCAAGCTAGGTACAATGTAGGTGAGTGCAATCCAGTATTCCCTGCAGTGCTTTGTCAAAGCTTTTTTAACCCTACGCTGAAAGGAAAACCACTTCAGAGTGAGGTTACAATGGAAACTCCAAACCTATTAAAAACTTGGGCCTTTACATTGGTGCAGGCTTTTGATTATAAAAAATTTCTATGTACTTTTGAGGATGTGCACCTCTGTACTAGAGGTTATATTGTGAACCCTGGACTTGTTACAGGTGCAGCCAATTCTAGGATTAGAACTCAGATCTTAGATCCTTTCTTTTTTGAAAATACTGTGATTTTATTTTGGGCTAGAAGAGTTATGGGGCAAACCAACTCAAGTTAAGCTCATGGAGTACAAGTATAAATGGCACAGAACTTCCATAAAATGTAGAAAAGATGTAAAGTATCTCATACTAAATCACATGCACATGCATGCATACACATAAGCAGATCATACAGAAGAAATCATGGTAGAATTATGCTTTGATAATTTGGAGATTAAAAAGCCCACTTAGACTATACTAAGGAAAAATGAGGGTAACAAAAAAACTACAAATCTCAATGAATTTGAACAAATACTGTTTAGTTCTTTCTCACAGGAGCCCTGGAGAGCCTGAAAGAATCAGTCTTCCATTCTTAGTGATCCAAGTTCCTTAACATCTCAACACAAAAGTTTTCTCCTTTATTTCCATGGCAAGGGAAGAAATAGCTTACAGTCTCACATGGCTAAATAAATACATTTATTTGAAAATGACACATCACTTCCACTCATGTTTCACTGGCCAAACAGCGTCATTGGTGGTGGGGAATTAAAATGACCACCCGTCCCATTCCCACCATAAACTGAAGGAGTAAAACAAGGAATACATGTGAGTCACCCAAAAGTCTACCACACAGGAGACGATAGAGTTGTAGTTGGGAAAATCCTTGAACTCTTTAACCACCTTGAACAGGTACTGCTGAATTAATAAATATACCAAATTTTGATTAAAGGGGATTTTCAGAAATTATTCTCAATGATTTCTCTATAAAAATCAATGACATTTTTGTAAAAGCCACACAAATATGCATATTTATAAAGTACTGCTTCATTAAATATTCAAATGGCATTTCAATATTTAAACAAAATCCATAGACTAATTTCATTATTGTCACAAACAGAATATTATAGTCCTTGAAAAGTGTTCAATAAGATTGATTTGTGTTCTCTGTAAAATGCAGTCTCCACTGACCACTTGCCAGGTTGGGTTACAAGAGCCTTTCAAACCACAAACTGTGCTGTGGTCTTTCCGACGCAATGTCTGGAATGCTCACCCTAAGCTTTGAAACACTATGAAATATCAATGGCCAGTTCACAGCCAATACCTACCGGGGTGGAGGCACTTTGCTGCCAATTGTTTGAAGTAGCTATTAGTGTAAATCAAAGGTTTAGTGTGTTCTTATTTTTTCCCCTTTGCCCTTCTAGAATATTCATCAACAAATTGTATATCTCTGCATCTACTGAGAAAATATCACCTCCTGATAAACCTTTAGCTATCATAATTTAATCCCCCCTTTTAAATAAACCCCATCAATACCATTCATTATTAATGAAAGGTAAGATGATTCCTGGATGAAGTTTTAGTTCAGGCTGCAAATCGATACTTCTGACCATGTCTGTTTCATTATTGACAACGTCTACCCACATTTACTCCTATAATTAAGTTTTAGTTCAACTTCTAACTTTTCTCAAGTGTTTGAAATGGCTATATGGTGTTCTTAATTTCAGCTGCTGTTTCATCTTTCTCAGTAGGTGCCTATTTTATTGTTAAAGGTCATACTCATTTGTCTGCTCCAACAAAGGCAGCTCTTAAAGTTGGCTGTGGTTTTGACAGACAGTGGTCCCTCTAAGTGACGGCCTTAAGGACAGAGCTGGCACTGGGAGACAGTCACCGCAGCAAGGGGAATAAGAGATAACAAATCACGCCACTATTTTTCCTCCTGGCGTGATTGACGACAGCACAGCGGGTATAACTTTTCAATGTCCTCAGATTAAAAACCCCTCAAACAAATGAGTTCTGAAAATACTGTCCAGAGGCGTTAAAGGGAATTGTTGGACTCAAGATATTTTTAAAAAATAGGGCTTTAAAAAAATGCACAATTTATAACCGCTCAATGCAACTATCTAATTTTCAGTGATACTTTCAATTTTATACACACATAGCTCAGCTATGAGTTTGAGGGGCGGTTGTGTCAATGATGTAAAGCTTTTCAGAGGGACGTATGCAGTGTTTTGCAAGTCATAGCAAGCGGCATTCTAGCATGGAAATTTGGTGTTTGCCAAAGCATCATATGCATTTCAGTGGATCACAGATTATTTTTAAAAGTATTGTTGGTGTGATCTATTATTTTCTAACTGAATGGTCCAAATAGAGATAATCAAATGACCAAGCTCTCCCTAATGTTAAATAAATCTCTGTTTTCCTGGTTTATCGCTAGCATACCTAGTGGTCGTGCAAAATAACATTGACATATATACACTCCCAAGTGTAAAATAGATAGCTAGTGGGAAGCTGCTGTATAGCACCAGGAGCTCAGCTCTGTGCTCTGTGATGACCTAGAGGCTCAAGAGGGAGGGGATATATGTATACATATGGCTGAGTCATGATGTTATACAGTAGAAACAGACATAACGTTGTAAAGCAATTATATTCCAACAAAATAAATAAATAAAAACAACAAAAATACGAGCTCCATTTTTTCTGACATGTTACATTGTCACATAATTATTTGATTCACGGAGAAGTATAAAATATATAAATTCTATACTTCTGATTAAAAATGTCATTAGATGCATACCTATTGGTGAGTATAACATGACAGTCTTAAGTTTTTATGAACATAAAATATTATGTATATAACTTTGATGTATGTAAACCATGGGAAAAGAATAACAGTTGTCTGGAAGTTTCAGTCATTTTACTAGTTTTTGCTTGAGCAGCTTGCTGTAAACAGTGATTATAGGCCTCTCTCCTTGAAAGATTGATTCAGCAATTTTGAAATGAGGCTTGAAATCTATGCTAATATGGTTTTAGGTGGTCTAGATATAACTTGATCTATCTATAATTGGGGAGCCAGGTTAGGTACATTAGAATTTGGATCATCACTGTCAGGTCATGTGGTTTTGTACAGAAGCACTGGCTCTGAAGCCAGGTAGACAAAGATTTGAATTTTGTTACCAATTCTTATTGGCTATATAGACTTTGGAAGGTTACATAACCTCTCAGGGCCTCAGTTTTATGGACAGTAATGTGAGTTGACTCACTGGAAAAGACTCTGATGCTGGGAAAGGTTGGGGGCGGGAGGAGAAGGGGACGACAGAGAATGAGATGGCTAGATGGCATCACCGACTCTGTGGACATGAGTTTGAGTGAACTCCGGGAGTTGGTGATGGACAGGGAGGCCTGGCGTGCTGTGATTCATGGGGTCGCAAAGAGTCGGACACGACTGAGCAACTGAACTGAACTGAACTGAATGTGTAAATAGCAAATCATACCTTGGAGGAGTATTGGGAAATAAATGAAATTGTTGAGTGAATGCAAGTGGTCTTTGCTTGTTTATGTGCTGAGTCGCTTCAGCCATGTCCACCTCTTTGTGACCCCATGGACTGTAGCCCACCAGGTTCCTCTGCCCTTGGGATTCTCCAGGAAAGAATACTGGAGTGGGCTGCCCCTCCTTCAGGGGATCTTCCAACCCAGTGATCAAACCTGCGTCTCCTGCATTGCAGGCAGATTCTTTACCGTTGAGCCACTGGAGAAGCCCACAAGTGGCCTTTACTTGCTACTAATACAACTGAAAGTCTTAAAATAACACAATCCAGGAACTTGATTTAAAATAAACTTTTTAAGAAGGTAAAAGAACTCTCCTACCTCTTGATGCCTGCACCCCAAAGGCTGTGGGTCTTTCCAAGGCACCTTAGAAGCTACCTGGATGCATAGATGCATCAATACTCACTTACAAAAGTAAGTGATGGGAAAAAAAAGTAAGCAATGAGATAACCTTGACACCTAACCTAAGACCTAAACTTAGTCTAAATTGTTCAGATATTAGCCACTTTCTCAAATTTTGTCCTTTCCTTTAGTTTCAAAGTGAACTTATGCCCTAGGCAACCAATCTTTCAACATACATACCGTGTCCATCCGCTACACCAAGTCTCCAGATTTTCTCCTTAAAGGACTCAGTGAACCATGCTCTCTATGGACAGGGAGCCATTCTATATTAGAAGAGAATTTGCTTTCCTCACCTCACGCCTCATCATGCCTCGGGCTTCCCAGGTGGCACTTGGGAAGAACCTGCTTGCCAGTGCAGGAGATGTAAGAGACACAGGTTCAATCCCTAGACGGGGAAGATCCCCTGGAGGAGGAAATGGCAACTCACTCCATTCTCCAGATATTCTTGCCTGGATAGGAGTGGGACAGAGGAGTCTGGGGGCTACAGTCCATAAGGTCGCAAAGAGTGGGACATGACTGAAGCAACTTAGCGCACAATTTTTAATAATTTGGGGCAAGATACTCTGATTTCTAGCAGTACTTCCATTTCCCCATCTTTAAAATGACAGTAATAACAAGCTTACCCAATGCAATAAGGATTAAACAAGCTAATATATGTGAAATATTTAAAAAATTCTGGCACATGGAAGTGACTTGCCCAAGGCCACACTTCTGAAAAGTGTTTGCTGAATTTGGACCCGGGTGCTGGAGTCCAGGCATTACAACACTACTCTTATTCAGACTGTTTGTAATACCTTCTTCTTACCCAACAGTGTGAGTTAAACCAGAGAGAGAGCAAGTAGTAAAATATCTGAAGTTATGTTATTAGACTTGTATCAATACAAGGAGATAAGGAAACATTTCAAGATAAAATGAAAAAATGTACAATATTTAAAAATTATTTTTCATAAAAATCAGTTCAGTTCAGTCGCTCAGTCGTGTCCGACTCTCCGCGACCCCATGAATCACAGCACGCCAGGCCTCCCTGTCCATCACCAACTCCCGGAGTTCATTCAAACTCATGTCCACAGAGTTGGTGATGCCATCCAGCCATCTCATTCTCCGTCGTCCCCTTCTCCTCCTGCCCCCAACCTTTCCCAGCATCAGAGTCTTTTCCAGTGAGTCAACTCGTCGCATGAGGTGGCCAAAGTATTGCAGTTTCAGCTTTAGCATCAGTCCCTCCAGTGAACATCCAGGATTGATCTCCTCTAGAATGGACTGGTTGGATCTCCTTGCAGTATAAGGGACTCTCAAGAGTCTTCTCCAACACCACAGTTCAAAAGCATCGATTCTTCGGCGGTCAGCCTTCTTCACAGTCCAACTCTCACATCCATACATGACCACGGGAAAAACCATTGCCTTGACTAGACGGACCTTGGTTGGCAAAGTAATGTCTCTGCTTTTTAATATACTATCAAGGTTGGTCATAACTTTCCTTCCAAGGAGCAAGCGTCTTTTAATTTCATGGCTGCAATCAGCATCTGCAGTGATTTTGGAGCCCAAAAAAACAAAGTCTGACACTGTTTCCACTGTTTTTCCATCTATTTCCCATGAAGTGATGGGACCAGATGCCATGATCTTTGTTTTCTGAATGTTGAGCTTCAAGCCAATCTTTTCACTCTCCTCTTTCACTTTCATCAAGAGGCTTTTGAGTTCCTCTTCACTTTCTGCCATAAGGGTAGTGTCATCTGTATATCTGAGGTTATTGATATTTCTCCCGGCAATCTTGATTCCAGCTTGTGCTTCTTCCAGCCCAGCGTTCCTCAGGATGTACTCTGCATATAAGTTAAATAAGCAAGGTGACAATATACAACCTTGACGTACACCTTTTCCTATTTGGAACCAGTCTGTTGTTCCATGTCCAGTTCTAACAGTTGCTTCCTGACCTGCATACAGGTTTCTCTAGAGGCAGGTCAGGTGGTCTGGGATTCCCATCTCTTTCAGAATGTTCCACAGTTTATTGTGATAGACACAGTCAAAGGCTTTGACATAGTCAATGAAGCAGAAATAGATGTTTTTCTGAAACTCTCTTGCTTTCTCCATGATCCAGTGGATGTTGGCAATTTGATCTCTGGTGCCTCTGCCTTTTCTAAAACCTGCTTGAACATCTGGGAGTTCACGGTTTACATACTGCTGAAGCCTGGCTTGGAGAATTTTGAGAATTTTCATAAAAATAGAAAATAATAAAATAAAATAAAGAATCTCACTTTTTTTTTTTTCACTTCCCCTAATTTTCCACCATAATGGCCAGTACTGCTATCAGATTCCTGAGTCCCTTCCAGAGCTGTTTCAAACTATGGAACATACATGTGTGTAGATACCATCCTACTAAGTCTAATGATATCATTCTATATTCGTTCTTCTGCCTTCTCTCTTGCTTTTGATTCTATTACATTACTTATTATAAAATTATGATATTTTTTAAAGTAAAAGTATTAGAATAAAAAAATGTATCTCCTTCAATGTTCTAGAAGTGATGACAAAAATTACATGATTAAAAAATTGTCTTTACAGAAAAATGAGATTTGATATTTTATTCTGCACCATGCTAATATTTAACATTAATATGTTTTCAAAGTAATATAAATGGAATTACCTTTTTTTTTAAAGACAGCTTAGAATTACAATTTTACGCTAAAATTTTTTTGTATCCCCTCACCTACTGGTGGACCCTGAAGTGGTTTCTAATTTTTCAAAACCATTTTTAAAAGAATATTTTATTAAATATGCTTGTGTATGTATCTTTATACTCTTCTGCTATTATGTTTGTATTTTTGCTAGATAGATTTCTGGACATTAGATTGTTAAGTCATAGAGTATATATGGGCTCCCCTGGTAGCTCCCCTGGTGGCTCAGATGGTAAAGAATCCACCTGCAATGCAGCGTTTGACCCCTGGATAGGGAATATCTCCTAGAGAAGGAAATGGCTACCTACTCAGTATTCTTGCCTGGAGAATTCCATGGACAGAGGAGCTTGGTGGGCTACAGTCTCTGGGGTCACAAAGAGTCAGACACAACTGAGTGACTAACATGCACACTTAAGAGTATATATGGATTTATTTTGTGATTCTTCTGTCAAATTTCTTTCCAAAATTTGTACCAATTTACAATGCTACTGTTATTGTAGGAGAATGCGTATTTTCATACCCTTACTGACATGAGGCCATATAAAATTTTTAAGAATAGATTTATTGATTCTTAGATGCACTTCTTTTTTCCAGTGTTAGCAGCTCCAAAAATTTGAGTGTTTTATAATCTACGAGATGTAATAGGTGAATTGGAGCATTTTCACTTTCTCTTTGATGCATAAAACCATGATCGTGCTTTGTCATTGATGATATCTTGTGTGTGCTTGGTCACTTGGTTGTGTCTAATTCTTTATGACCCCATGGACTGTAGCCCTCCTGGCTCCTCTGTCCATGGGGATTCTCCAGGCAAGAATACTGGAGTGGGTTGCTGTGTCCTCCTCCAGGGGATCTTCCCAACCCAGGGATCGAACCCAGGTCTCCTGCATTGCAGGCTGATTCTTTACCAACTGAGCCACAAGGGAAGGCCAGATATACTCTATGACTTAGCAGTCTAATGGTGACTCTTTGTGACCCCATGAATTGTGACCTAATAGGTTCCTCTGTCCATGGGATACCTTAGTTTCAATAAAATATGTTATTTTTCCAATCTAATAGGTGGTAAAAATCAGATCTTAATGTTGTTTATGTTTTATGGTATTGATTTTTAGTGAAGTTGTACATCATTTCAATTTTATGTTTTCCAGATGTAATTTTTCTCTTATAAATTCTTTGTTCACGTCTCGACTTATTTTGCCATGGTGACTGTAAGGAAGTTAAGTAAAGAATGCAGAGTGTTTAGAAACACTGCATGGTGTACTATCCTTACAAAACTAAATACGTCAGAAATTTACCCTCACCCAGTGTCTTGTTAGGACAAGTCTGTTTTCACTATGGGGCTATGTTACTACATAAAAGATTATACACATCTTCACAATACCTATCTTGTTGTGAAAAAGAACTTTAAAAATTTTTGCTTTTATTATTTCATTTCAATTTTTTTAAAACGTAGAAGAGACTGCCTTTTTAATATTTATTTTTGTTTATGTATGTATATGGCTGCACCAGGTCTTAGCTGAGGCACATGGGATTTAGTTCCCTGATCAGGAATCAAACTGGAGCCCCCTGCATTGTGAGTGCTGTGTCTTAGCCACTAGACCATTACAGAAGTCTCTAAAACTTTTTGTTTGTAAGGTCAACAGTGAACACATAGTTCAGGACGAATTGAGCTTTCCTCTCTTTCATGAGAGACAAACTTTGTGTCCTAGAATTAGCACTTTCCATTAAAAGTGAGAGTAGGACTAAGGCAACTATGCTTGCTTGCTTTTTTCCAGTCCTGACAAAATATACTATGACTGTTGGACTGAGCCCTCTGTTCCTGAGTCTGATTTCCAGTTGTTACCTTACTCCCTAATTATGATGATATATATTTAATTAAGGGGCTTCCCTGGTGGCTCAGAGGTTAAAGCGTCTGCCTCCAATGTGGGAGACCCAGGTTCGATCCCTGGGTCGGGAAGATCCCCTGGAGAAGGAAATGGTAACCCACTCCAGTATTCTTGCCTTGAGAATCCCATGGACAAGACAGTCCACGGGGTCGCAAAGAGTCGGACACGACTGAGCGACTTCACTTCACATTTAATTAAGAGGTCTCCTGCTTGATTCAAACCAGCATTCTTCTCCCTGTTTGTATTTCACATATCTTTTGCTTAATGATTCTTAATAGTAGTTATCCTTTCTACTCAGCCACCCAGAGGACTTTTGGCAAGTCCAGAGACCTCTCTGATTGTATTGCCTGCGTGGAAGGCGGGTGAGTGGCTACCAGCATCAAAAGGGTAGAAGAGTATGATGCTGCACAGGCTCTAGGCATGCTGGCTTCAGTGTTTGCAGCACAGACTTGGTAGTTGCGGTACACAAGTTTAGTTGCTCTGAGCCATGTAGAATTCTCCTGGACCAGGGATTGAAGCTGTGTCCCCTGCATTGGAAGGCTGACTCCTATCTTCTGTACCACCAGGGAAGTCCCGTGAAACCTTGCTTTAGAATCAAGTTTTAAAATGACTTAACCTGCAAATCACAGTGTTTGGAATTTCAGTATGAGCTGCTGGGGCTTCTCAACACCTCATCCTGCCCTCTTCTGCCCACACACCAAACACCTGAGTGATGTAACATACTTTTTATTAATCATAGTGTCCTCTAGGAATGGTGTGGGAGGGTGGGGACCATGATGGCATGACTATAATTTAAAAAGTGTTCCCAGGTGATTTTGATACTGTTTCCTCCTCCCAACAATTTAGTTACACTATAATTTAGAAGGTCTGAAGACAGTGATTGTCAAAGTACTTTGATTTAAATCCCTCCCCCACCACTTCTCCTCCCTAAGGATTGTCTATGGTTGCTTAGGAAAGATATAAAATGTCATATGTAAGGATTGTCTATTTATAAAATAGAGTGTCTTCTGTCATGTAGTGAGCGTGGCCAAAATATGATGCAAATTTTCTAAGAAATTAGAAAATAAATATGTGAATTAATTCTATGGTATTAATATTACTTTAGAACCTTGAACAAAACAATCCTTCCTTTACAAGTGTGAATGACTCAGAAAGTCAGTTTTATTTCACATTATTATGCTATTTAAAACTTTACTTTGAATATACTAGTGTATATAACCAACAAGGACCTACCGTATGGCACACGGAACTGTGCTAAACATTCTGTAATAACCTAAATGGGAAAAGAATTCTGAAAAGAATAGATTTGTGTATATGTATAACTGAATCTCTCTGATGTACACTTGAAACTAGTACAAAATTGTTAATCAACTATGTTGTTTTTAATGTTTAGTCACTCATTCGTGTCTGACTCTTTGCGACCACATGGACTATAGCCCACTAGGCTCCTCTGTTCATAGGATTCTCCAGGCAAGAGTACTGGAGTGGGTTTCCATTTCCTTCTCCAGTGAATCTTCCCAACCCAGGGATCTCCTGAAAGTCTTCTGCATTGCATGCAGATCCTTTACCACCGAGCCCCTGGGGAAGCCCTTAATCAACTGTATTCCAATATAAAATAGAAATTTAAAAAAAAATCTCCAACCAGAAAAAAAATAAAATGTATTTTGAGATCGCTAGTCTGTGATTATATGGGATAAACCATACCTTTTGATTTCTAAAATTTGGTTCTTGTTCACTTAGCATTAATGTATTCATGCCTCCTGTTCTTAGAGAGAGAGGGTATACATTCTTTTAGTTCTTTCTGGCATGCTCTCAGTGGCACTAGTGGTAAAGAACCCACTTACCAATGCAGGAGACATAAGAGAAGTGGGCTCGACCCCTGGGTGGGGGAAGATCTCCTGGAGACGGGTATGGCAACCCACTCCAGTATTCTTGCCTGGGAAAGCCTGTGGACAGAGGAACCCGGTTGGCTACAGTCCACGGGGTCACAGAGAGTCGGACACGGCTGAAGCAACTTAGCACACACACACTCAAGCCCCTACTTCAAAGCAGTCAATGGCGTCAGTGAACCCTACACAGAAATGGAATCTGATGACTGTCATAGACAGAGACAGCTCTCCGCTCTGGAAGTACCAGTTCTCATCTCCTCCACAGAACACAACTGCTCCCCACAGCCTAGCCGGTGTGTTCTCTGTTCTCTAGCACTTGCCTTCCAGGTATCAAATGTGGCCAGAAAAAAAAAGGCTGATTGTGGCGCTGGGAAGGAAGAACATGATGCGAGGGTGAGAGATCCGGGCACTGGTTACTCTTAGTTTCTGCCCTGCTGGGTAGCTTTGCTTTCTGCTTTCCCAAGCTTGCAGGGCTTGCTGTATTTGTTTTCCCAGTTCTACTTCTGGTGTTCATTCTTGTCTATGTATGTATAATGGTGCTAACACTTTCAAACCAATTATCAGAAATAACTGCTTTAAAACACCCTTGAAAGTGAAAGTGAAAGTCCCTCAGTCCTGTCCAACTCTTTGGGACCCCATGGACTTCTCCAGGCCAGAATATTGGAGTGGGTAGCTTTACCCTTCTCCAGAGGATCTTCCTGACTCAGGGATCAAACCCAGGTCTCCCGCACTGCAGGCAGATTCTTTGCCTGCTGAGCCCCAAGGGAAGCCCCTAAAATATCCTTGGGTCTTTTGAAAAACATGTCCTGCCTTTCAAGCAACTTTCATCTCATCTGCAAATATCAACTGCTTTGTTATTCATTATATTCTCTCTTCACCTGTTATTTTGCTATCAGAACAATATTTAAAATAACATTAAATAAAAATAGTATAAGGGCTTCCCTGGAGGCTCAGGTGGTGAAGAATCTGCCTGCAAAGCATTAGACATGGGTTCAATCCCTGGGTTGGGAAGATCCCCTGGAGAAGGGAATGGCAATCCACTCCAGTATTCTGGCCTGGAGAATAGCATTGACAGAGGAGTCTGGTGGGCTACAGTTCATGGGGTCGCAAAGAGTCAGACATGACTGAGTGACTAACACACACAAACACACAAAAAAATAGGATAAGAAAAAAAGCAAAGACATCTGGTAGTATTTCAGCAATAAAAACTGAAGTATTTGAAAAGTTGTCTGGTAAGGAATCTGCCTTCAATGCAGGAGATCCCATTTTGATTCCTGGGTCGGGAAGATCTGCTGGAGAAGGGATAGGCTATCCACACCAGTATTCTTGGGTTTACCTGAATGGCTCAGCTGGTAAAGAATCCACCTGCAGTGTGGGAGACCTGGGTTCAGTCCCTCGATTGGGAAGATCTTATGGAGAAGGGAAAGGGTACCCATTCCAGTATTTTGGCCTGGAGAATTACATGGACTGTACAGTCCATGGGGTCACAGAAAGTCGGAATGAGCGACTTTCACTTTCACTTTTGTCTCCAGAGAAATGAAGGCAGTATTTCAATATGGCTTTTCAAACCTGACCAGCCCACCAGGCTGTCGCTGGCTTTCATCACAAGACAACTGACATCTTGCCACTGAACAAGGAGGGAAAAGGGATGTCCTAAAATGCAAACTATCCTGTGCTTCTTTTCCCCCAGTTTATAATCAGTGACAATCTTCTGTAGTTTTACTTGCAATTTACTTCAAATTTACATCAATCAAATAATATTTTAAATTCAATTGTTAACCGGAGTTGTTTTATGAATAGAAGGACTCTTCTGATGTAAGGCATTTGTTTTTATTTATCCTCAAGCATGCCATCTGTCAGGAAAGAAAGAAAAACAACAACAACAACATATGGATGAATTTTTTGTTGTTGTTTATCTGGATATTTTGGAATCAATGTGTTGTTTGAGAACATGGTGCCAAGCTATGTGATGATTTTGATTGCCAATGCTTGCATTTGGACCTCTGAATTTACTTGCAGAGAATAAGAAATAAAATGTTAACTGTATAGAACTAATCTATGTATAAATAATAAAGTCTGCATGCCTGTTTCATCACTCAGTCATGTCTGACGTTTTGCTGCCCTATAGACTGTAACCCACCAGGCTCCACTGTCCATGGGATTTCCCAGGCAAGAATTTGGAGTGGGTTGCATTGCCTTCTCCAGGGTAATTTTCCCCACCTAGGGATCGAACCTGTGTCTCCTGCTTGCTATGTATAGTAAATTTCCATTTTCCAAAAGCAAGACTTAAGTGTAACTAGAAATGTTGGATTGTGTGGTGCTTATAATAGTTTTACAAATGGATTTTTTGTAATGATATCCTTGAAACGGCCATAAAATCTTCATATTGTTTTTGAAATTATTAAAGAAAGATCACTTGTGCTTTGTAGAGTTTAGCATAATGTGAACAGTTGGCTGTATTTTAAAATTGTTTGTCTAGGTATGGCATGGTATGAAAGTCAACTCTCACTTGCTAGATTAAACCACAGGAAATTGCCATTATTATGGATGAAAAATGATTGCAAAAAAGTGGTTTCAAATGGATCAACCTAACAGTTAATAATGATGCTTCACCTTATTTGCCACTTTAAAGAAATGATTTTATATTCTACTACTCTAAAATGTTTATCATAGTGCTAGTGAAATTCTAAGGAGCCAAATGTTGACCTCTTATCTTACTTGTTAACGTAGGATCTATCCATCTTCATACTTAATGTGTTTCAAGTATTTGAAATAGAACCTTAAGTGCTCGTGGAGCAATGACTGTGTGAACACAATTTGCCAAATGGACAAATGTACTAAAAACAAACAAACAAACAAAATGAGGTATGAGTGTGCAAGTGGGTATAAATCTTCTGTTTTTTCTTTTCTTTTGTCCCAAATAATTGTTGCGTCTATACACACAAGCTATTATTATTATTACTATTTAATTTGGGATAAGCAAGGGTGGGATCCACTTGGTTGAATTTTAGCACACAGCTGTCTGCGTTTGCTCAGTTTTCTGCTTTTTGGAACTAAAACTTTGAGAATCATTCCATTTTGAATGTGTGTGTAAACAGCAGACAGTTGGTGAGTCAGTTCAGTTCAACAAATATTTATTGAGCATATACTGTTTTCTAAACAATGTTGAGGGTTCTGGAATTACACAAATGAATAAGACACTCATAAGTTTAGGATACTTACAGTTTCAGGTAAGAAAGTGATACATGAACATGCTTCAGCGTGACATGGTAGGTTTTGTTCTTCAGAGCATAGACTTTGGCCCAGTATCTGAGTTTGAATACCAGCTCTGCTGTCTATAATCTATGTGACCTTGGGCAACTTCCCAGTCTGTACCTCAGCTTTATCATATGTAGAGTGGGGGTCATCTCTTAGTATCAGGGGAGTTTATATAAGTTTATATATGCAAAGCGCTTAGTAACAGACACAGTGTAATAGCTCTTTAAGTGCTGGATTTTGCTATTAATAATAATAAAATAGTTTAGGAATTGAGGATATTTGCTTTTCTCATATCTAAAATCTGTTTGTAGAAGGTGGTTTTGAGACATTGTCAATTTAGCTAGAAAGTCATAGGCATGGTAGCAAATCTACTGTGGCCTCAAATCTTTATTAATTCCTATCTTGTGAGTCTCAATTTTCTTATATGTAGAATTAGAGATAATTCTACCATATTTTCAAGATTATCATGAGAATTTAATGAGATAATGTTTATAAAAGCAGTCAACAAATGCTAGCTATTAATATTTATTAGATGAAAAAACCTACTTACTCAAATATACCTCCAAAGAAAATAAGAAGCACCATGAAGTATGTGCAGTTAATTAAAATAATTACAGTATAATTTTTAAAATACCATTTAACTCAGAGATCAAATAGTTTTCAACATTAAATCTCATCTTAAGTTTGGTTCCTCCCAAGTTCCCCTTTTTTAACCTTGTAGAATAGATCTTTTTCTTATTTGTAGAGTACTGTATAAAAATTTTTATAAATATGAGATTGTCTTATTTTTGCACTTTAAAATTGAAGCTGTCCACACAAATTTGTAATGCAATAGAGTTTATGCTAATTTTGCCATAAGTTTCATGAGTATATTGGAAGCTTGTTAATAATTAAAAATTTTTACTTCTTCAAGTTACAAATAAGTATTACAGTAAATACTTTCCAATCTTTATCTGACATGACATCTTACCAATACAGGCATCACAAAATAAATAATTTATGAAAAATATTTATTTAAAGAGCTGTAATTTACCTTGCATTTACCATATGCCATTCATCCAAGTAGCAATATAAAATATTCATTAGAGAAACTCATTAAAACAAACTTCTATACAATGAGGTGACGGGCCAACAAAAAACATCAATCATAGCAGGGCTTTAAGTTTTTATTAGTGCATATGGGCACACTAATATTTCAAAGTAGAAAATTATGAATATTTTGCTCCAGCTCTGGAATGACCATGCTGCTGCAAAGACAAATTTGATAAGAGCATAACAAAGACAGGAACGGGTTTTTCTTCATTTGTTTTCATTTTAGTCAAGAAAACAGTGACAGTTCACTGAGATTTATTTTATTAATGATGAATCAACCTGATGTTATAATTAATGGGAAATCTATAGCTAATCTTAGAGGAAAAATAACTAGGCATATAATGATGTTTAAGCCTGGCAGAGCTGAACTCTTCGCCGCTATCTCTTGAGTATGTGCATAGCAGGCAGAGCAGTTCTTGTGAATATCAGGCACACCCGAATGTGCTTTGAGGCTTCTGTGTGGATCCCAAGCCTAAGGAGCAGTGTTTACAAAATATCATGAATGTTGGATTTTAAACAGTGTATCGCATTGCCAGCTTAACACACACACATACACAAACTTTACAATTCAAGTGAAGCTTCTCAATGTGAACAGTATCAGAATTTAGGAAAAAATAATATGCTCAAATCAATACATTTACCGGATTAACATAAGCAGCATTGCGGTTCAGTAGATTTCCTTCTATAAGCTAATTCACAATTCATTAGGAAGTTCTGTTAAATCTCTGCTTCACGTCCACTGCCCTTCTATTACACTGTTGATCTGTGATTAAACGTTCTAATAAAATTAACTGGCTTTGCTACAAACAGAACATCTGGAGCTATGTTTAATTTCATGTCAAACATACACAGGAAACACCTGTCTAGGTGAAGTAATTTTTTTAGAAAATGACATTAATCCATCTGTTTTGGAAAATGGTGTCATGGTTGTCACATTAAAAGGTAATATCAACAAACACAGAAACGCTAAATTGCTTTGGAGCATAAGTTTTCTAAAATTAACAAAAAATCGCTTATCCAAATGTTATTGTGTCAGCCTTATTTTCTGCTGAATAATAAGGGGCCTTCTTCTCTAACTCAGCAACTTTCAATACCTGACCTGTAAAACTTCCAGATGTAAAGTCACTCTCTGTGCTTAAAAGATGAAAACCACTGGTGTGGTTATCTAAATACCTGCACCAAAATCAAACTAACACCATCCACTGGTTTTCTCATATGGCAGGTAGACTTTGCATGCCTTTTAAAGTATGCAAAAATGTGCACAAATGATTTTTATATGATGCTCATGAACAAGTATATTCTTTTTAGAAATTAAATCTTCACATTGTATATAATTACCAGTGGCTTCTGGTAGAGAAGTGACTTCCCTGGTGGCTCAGATGGGAGACCTGGGTTTGATCCCTGGGTGGGGAAGATCTCCAGGAGAAGGAAATGGCAACCCACTCCAGTATTCTTGCCCAGAAAATCCCATGGATGGAGGAGCCTGGTAAGTTACAGTCCATGGGGTCGCAGAGTCGGACACGACTGAGCTTTCACTTTCTTTTTTTCTGGTAGAGAGATGTGAGTATGTACTGAAAGCCTGATAAAGAAATTGACTAGATGTTATTCATAATCTTTCCTCTGTTCAGTTCATTTCAATATACCCAGGTTACTGGACTCCAAGCATGCTTTCTCTAAATGTTCCTTCCAATTTCTATTGGTAGGACAGGAGTGGGCTCCAAGACAGTACATAGTTTTGTTTTTATTTTTCTTACATACTTTTAATAACAGTTTAATGACATACTTCTTTTGAGAGTCACACTATTTTTTTTTTTTTTTCACTTAAGAAATGAGGTCGTTGAAGTGTGAAAAACTAACTAACTTGACCAGGATCACCCAACATATCTCAGTGAATATATTTTGCCATTACGTACAAAATGCCTTTAGTCTGGATGTTTTTGCAATTTTTTTTTAAGTTGAAGTGTGTGTTTGCTCGGTAATGTCTGAGTCTTTGCAGCCCATTGCCTGTAGCCTGCCAGATTCCACTGTGGAATTTTTCAGGAAAGAACACTGCACTGAGTTGCCATTTCCTACTCCACGGTATCTTTCCGACCTAAAGATGAATCCATGTCCCTTGTGATTCTTGAAAACTAGTGCCACCTGGGAAGCCTTATTGAGTTGTTTCCTGAATCAAAATCTGAATTCCTTGTGGAAATAGGGAGGAGTTGATGAGAAGGTAAGGAGAGAGCTAAAAGCACAGTCCATGAAACTTATCTTGTGTATTCTTTTATTTTTCAATAGACAAAGTTGAATTTTATTTTACACTAGCAATGAAAACCTGAAAATTAAATTTAAAAAGCTAGTCAATTTACTATCTTGTGTATTCATTTTTTCACATTTTAAAATGTTTAATTGGAGGATGATAGCTTGACAACGTTGGGTTGGTTTCTGCTGTACAGCAATGTGAGTCAGCTAGAAGTATAAATATATTCCTTCCCCCTAGCCTCCCTACCACCCACCCCGTCCTTCTAGGTCACCATAGAGCACTGAGCTGAGCTCCCTGTGCTATACAGCAGCTTCCCGCTTGCTGTCTATTTTACACCTGGTAGGACACATGTGTCAACGCTACTCTCTCAATTCATACCTCTCTCTTCTTTCCCTATGTCCACCAGTCCATTCTCTATGTCTCTATTCTTGCCCTGCAAATAGGTTCATCAGAACCGTTTTTCTAGATTGCATCCATATGCTTGAATATATATTTGTTTTTCTCTTTCTAACTTATTTCACTCTGTATAACAGGCTCTAGGTTCATCCACCTTACTACAACTGACTCAAATTTGTTACTGTCTTGTGTAGTCTTAAAGAGTGGTATGAATTTTTAATTCTACTCTTCAATACTGTTATAAATGTAAAATGGAGCTCTGTTGTTTTCTGTTATTTTTCTTAAAAAAATGTTTTTAAATAAAATAATGTTCCGAGAAGGGAGTGCTTACACCTCTCATCTCTCCTTCACTCAAGCTTTACTTCCTCACAACAACCAGTTTTGTGTCCTAAGGATCTAGCCAGAGAAGGAAATTCTGAGAAACAACTTTTTAAAACCATCATGCCAGCCCAGAGTGTTATGGAAAATTGTCAATAAGGTTTTATTTAAAAATATGGCTAGTAAACTGAAATAATACTGATTTTATTAACTCTATCTAAGAATAGATTTGCTCAAACTACCGCACAATTGCACTCATCTCACACACTAGTAAAGTCATGCTCAAAATTCTCCAAGCCAGTCTTCAGCAATATGTGAACCGTGAACTCCCAGATGTTCAAGCAGGTTTTAGAAAAGGCAGAGGCACCAGAGATCAAATTGCCAACATCTGCTGGATCATGGAGAAAGCAAGAGAGTTCCAGAAAAACATCTATTTCTGCTTCATTGACTATGCCAAAGCCTTTGACTGTGTGGATCACAATAAACTGTGGAACATTCTGAAAGAGATGGGAATCCCAGACCACCTGACCTGCCTCTTGAGAAACCTGTATGCAGGTCAGGAAGCAACAGTCAGAACTGGACATGGAACAACAGACTGGTTCCAAATAAGAAAAGGAGTACATCAAGGCTGTATATTGTCACCTTGCTTATTTAACTCCTATGCAGAGTACATCATGAGGAACGCTGGGCTGGAAGAAGCACAAGCTGGAATCAAGATCGCTGGGAGAAATATCAATAACCTCAGATATGCAGATGACACTACCCTTATGGCAGAAAGTGAAGAGGAACTCAAAAGCCTCTTGATGAAAGTGAAAGAGGAGAGTGAAAAGATTGGCTTGAAGCTCAACATTCAGAAAACAAAGATCATGGCATCTGGTCCCATCACTTCATGGGAAATAGATGGAAAAACAGTGGAAACAGTGTCAGACTTTATTTTTTTGGGCTCCAAAATCACTGCAGATGCTGACTGCAGCCATGAAATTAAAAGACGCTTACTCCCTGGAAGGAAAGTTATAACCAACCTTGATAGTATATTAAAAAGCAGAGACATTACTTTGCCAACAAAGGTCTGTCTAGTCAAGGCTATGGTTTTTCCCGTGGTCATGTATGGATGTGAGAGTTGGACTGTGAAGAAAGCTGATCGCTGAAGAATCGATGCTTTTGAACTTGGTGTTGGAGAAGACTCTTGAGAGTCCCTTGTACTGCAAGAAGATCCAACCAGTCCATTCTAAAGGAGATCAATCCTGGGTGTTCATTGGAAGGACTTATGCTAAAGCTGAAACTCCAATATTTGGCTACCTCATGTGACTAGTTGACTCACTGGAAAAGACTCCGATGCTGGGAAAAGTTGGGGGCGGGAGGAGAAGGGGACGACAGAGAATGAGATGGCTGGATGGCATCACCGACTTTGTGGACATGAGTTTGAGTGAACTCCGGGAGTTGGTGATGGACAGGGAGGCCTGGTGTGTTGTGATTCATGGGGTCGCGGAGAGTCGGACACGACTGAGCGACTGAACTGCACTGAACTGAACTGAAGAATAGATTTGTCCCAGATAACAATCTTAGCTGAGTGCCAAAGAATTGATGCTTTTGAACTGTGGTGTTGGAGAAGACTCTTGAGAGTCCCTTGGATTGCAAGGAGATGCAACAAGTCCATCCTAAAGGAGATCAGTCCTGCATGTTCTTTGGAAGGACTGATACTAAAGCTGAAACTCCAATACTTTGGCCACCTCATGCGAAGAGTTGACTTTTTGGAAAAGACTCTGATGCTGGGATGGATTGGGGGCAGGAGGAGAAGGGGACGACAGAAGATGGGATGGCTGGATGGCATCACCGACTTGATAGGCATGAGTTTGGGTAAACTCTGGGAGTTGGTGATGGACAGGGAGGCCTGGCGTGCTGCAAGTCATGGGGTCAGGGAAGATTCCCCTGGAGAAGGAAATGGCAACCCACTCTAGTACTCTTGCCTGGAAAATCCCATGGACAGAGGAGCCTGGCAGGCTACATACAGTCCATGGTATCACAAAGAGTCAGACACAACTGTGTGACTTCATTTCGTGTATTTTATTTTAACAGAGAAGAGAAGGGCCCATGCTTTTGGCTGAATTTTAATAGATGCAGTTAGAAGGTGTTGATTGAACATGTCTATTATTACTAAAAGATAATGAATATTAAAGCAGACTAGAGGTACACAGGTTGGGAAAGAGTGGCCAAGGTGAGAAGTAAGAGTTGAGGCACTCTGTAGAGAGAAAATCAGATTAACAAACTGTCTGCTTACTTCAGTTCAGTTCAGTTCAGTCGCTCAGTCGTGTCCAACTCTTTGCGACCCCATGAATCCCAGCACACCAGGCCTCCCTGTCCATCACCAACTCCTGTCTGCTTAATGGGTGATAGCTATTTCTCAGGCCACAGTGATGGTAAATTATTGTAGTGGAATCTGTGTGCCACTGAGTGTGTCTTGCCAAAGTCTCTAAAGCCCTGAGTTCCATTGCCAAACACCAAAACTTGTCCCTGGGGATGGGGAAGATGGGACAGGTAGAGCCTGGGACCCTCTGCTTCATGTGTTAGTTAGAACAACTCTGTCTGCCTTCTTGTCTTTCTCTCTCTCTCACTCTATCTCTTTCTATAGTATCAAGCATTGTGGAAAGCCCTAAATCTCTAGATCTTATTTTTCTCATCTGTTGACATGATCTTGGTAGAAGTGTGATGTTTCTTCTATCTCTAAATTTCTATGACTCGATTATGTTTTATAAATCCCAGGAGAGGGAAAAATCCAAACAGTATTTCAGAGGAACAGAAACAAATACTTAAGAACTAAAATAATTTCACACTGGTGTCTGAATGCAGTGATATATAAATCTAGGGAAACTTCCTTCATGTCCTCATAAAAGTGAAAACGTTAGTCGCTCAGTTGTGTCCCATTCTTTGTGACCCCATGGACCGTAACCCACCAGACTTTTCTGTCCATGGGATTCTCCAAGCAAGAATACTGGAGTGGGTTGCCATTTCCTTCTCCAGGGTATCTTCCCGACCCAGGATTGAATCCGGGTCTCTGGCATTGCAGGTGGATTCTTTACCATCTGAGCCACCAGGGAAGAAAAAGTATTATATTCTTTCACTTGTGTACCTCTTTTGTATCTGTTACTCTGCAGCACTTAGAGACTGGCAGCCAGCTCCAGAGTGTGTCATTCTATCCCTTGTTTTGTCTGTTTCTACTGTTCACCCTCTGCTTGGGACATCATTTTTTTCTGGTGTCAAAGATATAGAGGTAGCTCATCCTTAAGACTGGAGAAGGAAATGGCAACCCACCCCCAGTATTCTTGCCTAGAGAATCCCAGGGACAGAGGACCCTGGTGGGCTGCTGTCTATGGAATCGCAGAGTCGGACACGACTGCAGTGACTTAGCAGCAGCAGTAGCATCCTCAGGACTGGTTAATCATTATCTTTTTCTTGAAACCTTTCCTAGGTCCCTCTTCCTCATTAAGGCTAATGTTGATTAGTCTCTCCTCTTTGAATCTTTTACATAAATTTCTTTTTTGTTGCTTATTTTTGTTTTACTTTAACTTTTCATGTTATATTGGCATATAGTTTATTTACAATGTTGTGTTAATTTCAGGTGTACAGCAAAGTGACTCAGTTATACATATACTTGTATCTATTATTTTTCAAATTCTTTTCCCATTTAGGTTGCTACATAATGTTGAACAGTCCTGCTACACAGTAGGTCCTTATTGGTTATTCACTTTAAAAGTAGCAGAGTGTATGTGTCCATTCAAAACTCCCTAGCTATCTTTTCCACATGTTTTTTAATTGATTGATTTTACATATGAGGAAATTGAGGCTCAGAGAGGTTAGCTAACGCACCCAGGGCCAAACAGCTAGTAAGCAGTGGAGGTAGCATTCCAAGCCAAGTTTGCCTGATCCCAAAGTTTATACTATTTCCACTGTCTTGTGAGGTACGTTATATGACTTTGTAGACAAGAATAAAGTCAAATTAATGGAGACTGTGAGACTTTTCATGTCTAATTACGGAAGTGGGGCATACTGATTGAAAAATATTTGGAAATATGGAAAAGTTTATGGTGTGTATCTTTGCCTGATACACAAAGGAGACCCAGGGTTCATGTCCCTGACAGGGAGGCAACACGCCCTTTGGGGCTCCCCATGTGTCACAATGATAAAGATTCCACTTGCAAAGAGACATTGGTTCTATCCCTGGGTTGAGAAGATCCCTTGGAGTAGGAAATGGCAACCCACTCCAGTATTCTTACCTGGAAAATTCAATGGACTGGTAGGCTACAGTCCGTGGGGGTCACAAAGAGTTGCACACAACTGAGCATGAACATACTATGTTATGTAAAGAAGAAAAGAAAATAAAAGCTGTACATTTCAACCAACTACTCTTTTGCTGTTCTAATTTTGCGTAGTTTACTTTTAATATATATAATGAATACAATTTTTGTTCTGTACTTTTCTAACCCAACCAACATATGATAAAATATTTCCATACTACAAAGCATTTTACATAAAATAATTTTCAACAGCTGCATGAATATAACATGTGATCAAGGACACGGCATAATTACATAGTTTCTGAACAATATGGTTATCTTCAATTTTCCCATGTAAGTAGTGTTGTAATGAATATATACATGTCTCATATTATTTTTATTTTCTTAAGATATATTCTTAAAATTAATGAGTCAGAAGCTATGAACACTTTTATGGCTCTTCATCATAAATGATAGCATTTATACTTGAGCAAAAATATGGATATCACAGAGCCTAGAACATTGAAAGCACTCACGAAATGATACTTTTATTTTCACATTACTTTCTAGAAAGGTAGTAATAGTTTATATTTCCATTCCTATTATATGAGCACTCATTTCACAATAAACTGGCTAGTCCTGACTGCTTATATGTTCATGAACATCTAATGTTTTTTCTTAATTGATAGGTAAAAAAATGCTTCCATGATTATTTTGCTTTCAATAAATTATATAGGCCAGAAATGATAGCAAACTCCCAATTTTTGATGGTTTTCTATCACTATTTATTGCTGAATAGAAGAGAAAATTATATATGAAATTTCACATTCCAATTCTATAATTTTTCTTTAACAATATTTATTTTCTCTGTTTAGAAGTGTACTCATAACTGGAATATTCTGAAATTCATTGCTTAGCATTCCTGGATGATTTTAGTAAAATTTTAGTAACTTTGAAACTTTTAATTTTCTGCATTAATTTAAAGACAAAAATAGTTTAAAACTTCTCTTATTATTTTTGAGTTATGTACATAATATTCAAACATTTGGTTAAATTTTAGAAATCATCAATATTCAGAAGGTAATCATGTTCTTTGATTACCAATCTGGTATTTGGATTTGCATATGTTAAGGTGTTTAGTTTTGCTTATTACTCTTTTATCATCTTTTTTCAAGTGCTTTTTTCTCTCTAGAGTTTAGGAGTCTTAATATAATTGATGTTTATAAGATTTCTCTTGATCAAGGCAGCATTTGTTTGAAACAAAAGTGAAATAGCTATTTTCTTATTGTTTTTCTCAGGTGCAGCTGTCAGTCTACTTCAGCCTGAATAATTCTCCGGCTAGGAGATGGCTGGATTACTCCAACAAATAACTGTGTTCTAAGGCTTTATGTATATCATTTAGCTTTCTTCAGTTGAACTTGCAAATTTATACCCCAACAAATTTGATTCCATGCTACTCCATGACATATTTTGATCATTCTTATGTAATAAAGTTCTCTTTTTTCATGTGGGAGGAAAAAAAATCTCCTGTCTAATACAAACAACATTATCTCTAAAACTGTGATACATCATCATACATGCAAAACCAAAGCCTGTGGTAGGCTAGACTGGCAGATTAGATGAACCACTTCAATTTTCCATCAATCAAATTATAGTTTATTGTTCAGTTGAACCACCTCAGGCAACACAAATCTAAAAAACTGTCATTTTGGAAACATTACATTTTTTTTCTTGTCACATTATAACCCAAGCTATAGTCATAAAAAAGAATGTCATACCATTACTGACTGATAATATTCCTTAATTTAAGAACAGCTAATTCATCTGTAGATTAGACTTGGTGACTACATATAAAGATGATAGCAATGTTAGGTGGTAATACTGTCCAACTACAATGCCTCTTTAATTATTTGGGAAATTAATGACAACAAAAAGATTCAATTAAACAAAGGTGGTTGCTTAAAATAATACCTTAATAACCAGATTAGAGGGAAATACACAATTTTAATCTATCTAATATCTCATTTGTTTGTGTGCAAAATAAATTGTGCAAAATTTAGTTAAAGATTTGACCTCTGAAGATAGGATAACTTACTTTTATTTGTTTAAAAATTTTTTGCAGTAGGGAAAACATGATTCAAACATGTCAGATTGAAGGTTTAACAAAAACAAGTAACAACAAAACTCAAATATGCACAACATTAAAAACCTGATTACAACCTGTCTCCCACAAGTGTATCAATACATTTTCTGACATTTATTCTGTGACGTTCCTTGTAGGATAAGGAGTTATCATCAACACTGTTGCACTTTAAAAGCATTTCTCTCAGTTCATCTTAGTTGTATGAAACAAGCTGATGGCATTTCTCTAGCTAGAAATATTTAGTCGAATGCATGCAACAGAGATGATTGCTTCCCTTTGTAGTATAGGTATTACAACTTGCAAATTGAGGAGGGAAAATGACAAAATAAATTTTATTCTCAAAATACAATTCCTTCCAAATTGAATGAAATATTTGTGCAAGAATGAACCTTGTTAAAACCATGGTGGCTTGCAGTTGCTATAGACTCATATTTATACTTAAAATGTGTTCATGATTACTTGATGAAGGCATAAACCTCCTCAAGAAATAATACTCATAAATAATACATGCTAAAGCAGAAAGATAATCAGACAAGTTATAAGAATATACCTCTCTCCACAATGTATGTCATTGTTGCATTTCATGAAAGGCCACTTAATTGACTACCAGATAAAGGAATAAACCTGCTAAAAGAATAGATTTACTGTGCACTGAGGCAATGCATTTAAGAGGTCTCCACTGAATAAAAAGCTAGTTCTATTGGCTGAGCTAAGATGTGTTCTTGAACGCGTTGGGACTTATTAACTGAACTTTTATGTGCCTTTTATGCATCATTTATTTTTGAAAAATCAGGAATTTTCATGATAGCAATTACTTATGCACCAAAGTTATGCAAAATTCCTGTGGTTGGTACCACAAAATCCACCCCGACGAAGGACTTTGCCCTCTTTTTAACACCTCTGGAGTTTAGGACAGAAAAGAAAGGAAGTGGAATAATACCAGAGGAGGTGTATATGGCTGCACTGATTGCTGTGGGTTTTTGGTAAAAAAGTAGCTTGAAGGTCTTACACTAACCCTTCTGTAGATTTTATTTTATGGGCCTGGAAGCAAAAATTAAAAAAATATTGGATCATTTTTTTGCAAATATGATGATGATAATAACACCTAACATTTATTGAGAGCTTACTATTTGCGTAAGCAAATTCATAACATTTGGTTATTTGTACCATTTTTGTGTGTGTGTCAAAATATGTCTATGTTTGGCAAGACCATAAACATCTTCATTCTGTCTTATTTAGCCAAGGTTTTGTATTTGCCTGCTCTGAAATTCTTTCCTCACGATAGAAGTACAAAACCCATTGGCAATAAAGCTCTGTCTTTGGTTCAGCTTTGCTATAAAATCCAGTGTTTCTCAACACTGTGTAATTAAATGCAAATGCTAGGTTATAATTATATTATGGGTGTGACTAAAACAGATGGAGCGAAGGAAATTCTTAGTTAAATCTGCTTCTACCTTGTTGTTTCTAGGTTTCCTGTGGTTTCTTCTCTCAACTTTTAAACTGCATTTGATCCAGAGAGAATAGCTTAACTCTACAAGCCTTCATTAAAGTTTAGCTGAATGTGCAGGTTTTAATAATCCCTTCTGCAGACCCCAGGACAGTAAGGATGAAATAGCATTCTTCTGACGATACACTGTCAAGTTCTACTCTATTCTCCTGCTTCTGTTTTTTTTTTTTTTTTTTCATTTATGGTCACACAAGGCTTTGACTGTACCAGCAGTGACTCTGAGATTGGGGCTTTTTTTATAAAGAGCAGTGCTTGATGTGGTTTACTTTTTTTTTTTTTTAATATTGGCATATAGCCCATCTGGGCTGCCACATAACATTGAGCAGAGTTCCCTGTGCTATATAGTAGGTCCTTTTTGGTTATCCACTTTAAATATAGTTGGTATAATTTTAAATAAGTATATCCTGATGCTGGGAAAGATCAAGGGCAGATGGAGAAAAGGGCCTCAGAGGAGGAGATGGCTGGACGGCATCACTAATGCAATGAACATGAACTTGGGCAAACTCCAGCAGATGGTGAGGGACAGGGAGGCCTGGTGTGCTGCACAGTCCATGGGGTCGCAAAGAGTTGGACACGACTGGCCACAGAACAACAACAGCAGTATAGCCAATTAATGATACTGTAATAGTTTGAGGTGCACAGCAGAACAACTCAGCCAGCCAGCTACATGTATCCATCCTCCCTCTACCTCCCTCCCACTCCGCTGCCACATAACACTGAATAGAGCTCCCTGTGCTCTATAGCAGGTCCTTGTTGGCTGTCCATTTTAAATATATTGGCATGCTTTTCAAGAAGGCTCATATCCTCTGACTCATCCTCTTTTCTCATCCTTTCTCCACACCTCAGGGCCTTCTCCGCACTCCTTTCCCCCTTTCTTCGGTTGCTTTTCTTTAATACAAAGATAGTAGTAACAATAGTGGCTTGGGAAATAATTATTACCACAAAAAATGTTAATTGATAACTTTAAAACACATAGTCTGATCAAGCTGAAATTTTCTCTCGTGAAAGACAATTTAAAAGCTACTGTGAGCATTATTTACAATACACAAGATTTGGAGCTAACCTAAGTTTCCATCAACAGAGGAATAGATAAAGATACGGTATAAATATATATATTATATATGTGCATATAGATATATGTAATGGAATATTATTCAGCCATAAACATGAATGAAATTTTGCCACTTGTAGCAAACTGGATTGACTTGGAGGGCATTATACTAAGAGACTGAGTAAACTCCGGGAATTGGTCATGGACAGGGAGGCCTGGCGTGCTGATTCATGGGGTCACAGAGAGTCGGACACGACTGAGCGACTGAACTGAACTGAACTGATACTGAGAGAACTGTCAGACAAAGAAAGACAAATACTGTATGAAATCACTTAAATGTGGAATCTAAAAAAAAATTTTTTTTAAATGTAAGCAGTGTAACAAAAAAGAAGCAGACTCACAGATACAGAGAACCAACTAGTGGTAACCAGCGAGTGAGGGCACCATGAGGGTGGGGATTAAGAAGTATGCACTATTATGTATAAAATAAGCTACAAGCTATAGAACAACATGGGGAATATTGCCAATATTTTATAATACCAATAAATGGGGTATAACCTTTAACAATTGTGAATCACTATACTGTACACTTATGTAATTGTTTTGTTACTGTTTTTGTTGTTTAGTTGTTAAGTCATGTCTGACTCTTTGTGACCCCATGCACTGTAGCCTGCCAAGCTCCTCCATCCATGGGGTTTCCCAAGCAAGAATATTAGAGTAGGTTGCCACTTCTTTCTCTAGGGGATCTTCCTGACATAGGGACTGAACCTGCCTCTCCTGCATTGCAGGCAGATTCTTTACCACTGAACGATCAGGGATTATATGATACTGTACCTTAACTATTCTTCAATTAAAAAAAAAACCCAGCTACTAAGGACTTCTGTGAAATGTTCAGTGTCAGGGAAGCAACTTCAGGCTGTTTCTCACTTGCCAGTGTCTTTTCCTGCATCTTGAGAGTATAAGACTTGAGAAAGGGGCATTCTGATGGACCCAGTTTCTTTGGAGCGTCAGCTGAGTTGGTCTGTTTCAGTGGGTTAGCTGCTCTGAGAATGCTCACAATACAGAACTGGTTAGAAGGTCTCATTACATGGGCAAGTCTGAAAACCAGAGGTGTGGAACGTTTTGGTCCATGTCACACAGTCTTTGAATGATGGACTAACTTTTCTAGTTCCCTGACCTCAATTCAGGGCTTATTCCTACATTCTGGTAGTTCTTAAATATTGGCCATCAGCCTGGAGCTGGTCTGTGATGAAGGATGTGGTTGTCCTCAGCTAAAGGAAGAAAAGCCACAAGAAGGTGAATTTCTCATAGAGCTGACTTCATTTCATTTTAAAGAGTGTCTTAAATTTCGGTGTGGCAGTATCTGTGCCTGTATGAAATGGTGGTGAAAGTAATTTATACTTGTTTTGCCTTTGTTTGTTTTTAAGCATCTTTTCTTGGCAAAATTAAATTGTTGGCAACTCAGTGATGGAACTTATATATTTATTTGGAATTTTACTGCTCCGTGAAATCCAAAAGTCCAGGAAACACTGCAGTAGACCCTCTTCTTCTCTCTCCCCAGTCCCGGAAGGGCACTGCTGTGAATCTCTCCTCCTTCCAATTTTGTTCTTGGCAGAGTATCTCTTATGATTCTTGGCCACAGGCTGTGGAAACCTCCTTGGGTGGAAGCTTAGCATGGGTGGGGTTTACACTGAGCTGTACTACCAATTAGGGTGCCATATTTGTCAAGCCATTAGTGTCCTTGGATTTTATTTTTCTTGTTATAAAGATGAATGGGTTCAGTTTAGTTCAGTTCAGTTGCTCAGTCGTGCCTGACTCTTTGCGACCCCATGAATCACAGCACGCCAGATGAATGGGTCAGGTAAGTTAATTTGAGACTTTTAAAATTCTCTTTCTCTCTCTCCCAGTGTGTTTGGCAGCTTCAAGTTCTGTATGTAAAGCAGTGCTTATAAAGTGATGTTTCATCAATCTGGACTATAGAGGCTTGGTGTGAGGAAGCAGAGATGGAGGAGATACAAAGAGAAAGAAGAATGGGTCTTGTTCATGGAACTTTTCTGGCAAGAATACTGTGGTGGGTTGCTAGTTTTCTTCTCCAGGGGATCTTCCAAACCCAGGGATTGAACCCACATATCTGTGTCTCCTGCATTGGCAGGCAGATTATTTTTTAACCACTAGAGCCACCTGCACTTACTCCTTGGAAGGAAAGTTATGACCAACCTAGATAGTATATTAAAAAGCAGAGACATTACTTTGCCAGCAAAGGTCCATCTAGTCAAGGCTATGGTTTTTCCAGGGGTCATGTATGAATGTGAGAGTTGGACTGTGAAGAAAGCTGATCGCCAAAGAATTGATGGTTTTGAACTGTGGTGCTGGAGAAGACTTTTGAGAGTCCCTTGGGCTGCAAGGAGATCCAACCAGTCTATTCTAAAGGAGATCAGTCCTGGATGTTCATTGGAAAGACTGATGCTAAAGCTGAAACTCCAATACTTTGGCCACCTCATGCAAAGAGTTGACTCACTGGAAAAGACTCTGATGTTGGGAAGGATTGGGGGCGGGATGAGAAGGGGATGACAGAGAATGAGATGGCTGGATGGCATCACCGACTTGATGGACATGAGTTTGAGTGAACTCCAGGAGTTGGTGATGGACAGGGAGGCCTGGCGTGCTGTGATTCATGAGGTCGCAAAGAGTCGGACACGACTGAGCTACTGAACTGAACTGAACTGAACTGAGAGCCACCTGGGAAGCCCCTTACTCACCCAAATAGGGCAAATTATAATGACCAATATACACAACTTTGAATTTCTTGCTCTGTTTACTAATGTGGCCATGTCTTTTTTTGTTCTTTATTCATATTTTGGTGCTAAGGATGTCTGGCATTTGCTCACATAGTGAAAGTGTAAGTCACTCAGTCCTTTCCGACCCTCTGTGACCCCATGGAATATATAGTCTATGGAATTCTCCAGGCCAGAATACTGGAGTGGTAGCCTTTCCCTTCTCCAGGGGATCTTCTCAACCCAGGAATCGAACTGGGGTCTCCTGCAATGCAGGTGGATTCTTTACCAACTGAGCTATCAGGGAAGCCCTTGCTTACATAAGCTAAACCTGAATTTATACACATTAAAATTTTCCCCTAATGTATCTCTCTATGTATATATTGTTGCGCTGACAGAAAAAACAAGGAAATTTTGGTCTGAGATTTGGTTCAGAATTCAGCTGTCACTTAGTTGTTGGGAGGCTCTGAGCGAGTTCTCTAACTTCTCTTCTTACTAGAGATAATGCCTTCCTTCAGAGAAACTCTAATAATTAAGTGAACATAGCTTGCCTGAAGAATCCCAAGGATGGGGAAGCCTGGTGGGCTGCCGTCTATGGGGTTGCACAGACATGACTGAAGTGATGCAGCAGAAGCAGCAGCAGATTGTAAACTATAAATGTCTATATAAATATCAGGCATTAGTATTCTGCATCTGATCTATATTTTACACAATACCTGCAATGGATTGATATATAAAATGTAAGTATGTATACATTCCATAATTTTATGTAATAACTACATGTTTCTGCAATTAATTGATTCTTTTCCTCTTTTTTATTTTGAAAAGTAATCAATAAGTCTCTCTTTTATTATGCAAAGTCCTTGCTGTGAAGCCCCTGTCAGGTTTTGTCTACATATTTCTTACCTTTTGACTTTCTCTCCCAGCTTGCGAGTGAAAGTCGCTCAGTCATGTCCAACTCTTTGCAACCCATGGACTATACAGTCTATGGAATTCTCCAGGCCTTTCCCTTCTCCAGGGGATCTTCCCAACCTGGGAATCGAACTGGGGTCTCCCGCATTGCAGGCTGATTCTTTACCAGCTAAACCACAATGAAGCCCTAGATTGGAAGTCACGAAATATCCCTTAACTCACTTAAGCTCTTATGAGTCACCTTGTTGTCTGCAAGATAAAGTTCAACGTTTCTTAACCAGGCTTGTCAAACCTGTCATAAGTTTATACCAAAATATATTTCCTGCCTTCTATAACTCAGACATATTTCCAAAACTCTGCCCATTTAAGCACATTTTAGACTGAAATTGCTGTCCTCCTACCTCATCTGGCAAAGCCCTACTCACATTATTTCAGTCCTTGCTTCTCAACTCTCCTAGGCAGGTTTAGTCTCTCCTCTGTGAACCCCTTACACTCCCCCTGCTGATGTTGCAACACATACACTGTACTGTAAATGTTTATGGTATTACTCTTTTTAAGTGAAGAATAGTATATCACATGATTTTTGACTATCATTGCCTATCAAAGTATCTGGCAGATAGCAAATACTTAGTAAATGTTTGTAGTTATATCAGTACTGCTGTAATGGTACAACTGTGGATATTTTTGTCATTCATCCTTTAAATTTCAACTGAGATATGGTCAGGGTTGTTTTTTTTTTTCTCTTGCTCTTTTTTTTACTCCTTATCAATAAAAGTACTAAAATTTGAGCAGTATATCTGATCTGATTTCACTGTTAAATCACTGAAATTCAGGACTGATTAAGATCATTTAAAATTTTCAACTGGATCAACTGGACAGCAATCCAACTGATTTTGTGCTGAGCAACTTTCAAACGTTTATTTCAACTCCTATGTAAGGTCATCTTCTTAGCATCTCCTAAGGCTTCTCTTTATTATGAAGTGTAGTTGTAGTTAAATATATTACCTTACTTTTTGTACTATAATGTACTTATGCTATACACACACACACACACACATATATATGAAATTCCATGAAAAAGATGGAAAGAAGAGGATAGAAAATGTCTAGGGATTTGTAGCTTTCTGAAGAATCTGCATACTTTTTGAAAGATGGCCAAAATTAAAATGAATCTTGCCAACTCACCAATAAGCTTTTACCATTTACATAGTAAAAGTTTGTTAAATGATTAAAAGTGGAATAGAGAAGGACATTACTGATAAGTGAATAACAGCAATATAACAATATTGCAAAATAATTTATAGCATTTCCATCCCTTGAGTTAAATGTGAATCTATATACAACTCTAATCTTCAACTTCTCATTTCTTAAAATAGGTTTGGAATGGATTTGGGTAGTGATTTCCAGACATTTAAATATTTGTTCCAACTCAATTTCTTCTTAAATCATCAACTGCTCAATACTAATTGTTGCAAACTGAGTTGAAAGCCAAGTCTGAAAGAAAATCATGGTTTTGACCTAATATATTCTTTGGGACTTTTTTTTTTAACTGGCTTGATTTCTGTACAGGAGTATGCATATGTGTATTGGGACAGAGGTGGAGTCAATGATTAAAGAATTCTGATCTGGGTGTGTTTCCAAATCTCAAAATCAGTGCCTTTAATATGATTATTTATCCAACCTCTCCAAAAATATTCAAATTCTTTATGGAATGTGTATTCAAAGACCGGAAACTATTTCGTTTATTTCTTTGTTTATTTTTCTATAAAGGAACATTTCTGCCATAGTTCAGATTCGTTGAGAAGAAGATTCTGAGAAATGCAGGCAGAATGTTTATTAGTAAGTGTTTTGAAGCATAACTTCTGTGAGGGAGTTAAGAAAGCAGAATTGGGCAGAAGCAGAAGTTAAATTGCAATGCTTTTGACATGTTAGATTGTCTGACTCTTTTGTGACCCCATGGACTGTAGCCTGCCAGACTTCTCTGTCCATGGGATTTTCTCAGCAAGAATACTGGACTGGGTTGCCATTTCTTTCTCCAGGGGATCTTCCCAACCCAGGGGTGGAACCCATGTCTCCTGCATTGGCAGGCAGATTCCTTACTGCTTGTGCCACCTGGAAGACTTGGACAATTTCTGAAGAGTTACTAACTATATGTCAAGGACTGGCAACATTTCCAGCATCTGAGGAGATGAGTATCTTTGTCCTCAAAGGAAGAGAGAAATATTTCATGCACCAGAACAGCCTGTGCAGACTACAATCTGGTGGCTCAGGTGGTAAAGAATCAGCCTGGAATGTAGGAGAGCTGGGTTCAATCCCTGGGTCAGGAAGATCCTCTGGAGAGGGGAAATGGCAACCCACTCCAGTATTCTTGCCTGGGAAATCCCATGACAGAGGAGCCTGGCAGGCTACAGTCCATGGGACCACAAAAAGTCAGACATGACTGAGTGATCAACACGATGAAATACCTAGGTGGGGTCAGTAAACTTAATAGGCTAATTTTGGCTAATCTCTATTGACTGCTCCCACTCTAGACTATCCAATTTATATTATTTCTCTATTAGATGGTGTCTCAGTACTTTTCGGTTGCTATAACAAAATACCATAGACTGTGTGGCTTATACACAATAAATATTTCTCACACTTCTGGAGACCAGGAAGTATTAAGGCTTCAGTGGATTCTATATCTCATGATAGCCTGCTTCCTGGCTCACGGATGTCATCTCACTTTGTCCTCAGAGGGTGGAAGGGACAAGAGAGCTCTCTGGGGACTCTTATAAGAGCACTAATTCTGCTCATGAGGGCTTCACCATTATGACTTTATCTCCTAAAGGTCCCATCTCCAAATACCATCACACTGGGGAATGGGTTTCAGTGTATGCATTTTTAGGGGAATAAGCACATTCAGTATGTTGCATTGGTGAAGTTCTTCAAGGCTGAGTTACATCTATTCTATTATTTTTTTACTTCTTTGAATCTGTCCCATAATGAATAACTGAGTGACTATATACACATGTATATAATTGTATATATATATAAAATCAATTCACTATATATATGTATATATATGGACTGTGAATAAAGCTGATCACTGAAGAATTGATGCTTTTGAACTGTGGTGCTGGAGAAAACTCTTGAGAGTCCCTTGGGCTTCAAGGAGATCCAACCAGTCCATTCTAAAGGAGATCAATCCTGGGTGTTCATTGGAAGGACTGATGCTAAAGCTGAAACTCCAATACTTTGGCCACCTCATGCGAAGAGTTGACTCACTGGGACTCTGATGCTGGGAGGGATTGGGGGCAGGAGGAGAAGGGGACAACAGAGAATGAGATGACTGGATGGCATCACCGACTCGATGCACATGAGTTTGAGTGAACTCCGGGAGTTGGTGATGGACAGGGAGGCCTGGTGTGCTGTGATTCATGGGGTCAAAAGAGTGACTGAGCGACTGAACTGAACTGAACTGATGTATGTATAATTTGAAAGTGCTATGCTGATGGATTTAGAGATGGAGGAAGAGGCCATAAGACTATGAATGCCAAGAGACCTCTAAAGACTGGAAAAGGCCAGGAAATGGATTCTCACAAGAAATTTCAGGAAGGAATGCAGCCATCCCAACACTTAATCTTAGCTTGGAGACCGATTTTAGACTTTTGATCACCAGAACTGTAAGAAATGATGTTTTTAAGCCACTTCAGTTCAGTTCAGTTCAGTTCAGTCGCTCAGTCGTGTCCGACTCTCCGCGACCCCATGAATCACAGCACGCCAGGCCTCCCTGTCCATCACCAACTCCCGGAGTACACTCAAACTCATGTCCACAGAGTTGGTGATGCCATCCAGCCATCTCATTCTCCGTCGTCCCCTTGTCCTCCCGCCCCCAACCTTTCCCAGCATCAGAGTCTTTTCCAGTGAGTCAACTCGTCGCATGAGGTGGCCAAAGTATTGCAGTTTCAGCTTTAGCATCAGTCCCTCCAATGAATATCCAGGATTGATCTCCTTTAGAATGGACTGGTTGGATCTCCTTGCAGTATAAGGGACTCTCAAGAGTCTTCTCCAACACCACAGTTCAAAAGCATCAGTTCTTCGGCGATCAGCCTTCTTCACAGTCCAACTCTCACATCCATACATGACCACGGGAAAAACCATTGCCTTGACTAGACGGACCTTGGTTGGCAAAGTAATGTCTCTGCTTTTTAATATACTATCAAGGTTGGTCATAACTTTCCTTCCAAGGAGCAAGCGTCTTTTAATTTCATGGCTGCAATCAGCATCTGCAGTGATTTTGGAGCCCAAAAAAACAAAGTCTGACACTGTTTCCACTGTTTTTCCATCTATTTCCCATGAAGTGATGGGACCAGATGCCATGATCTTTGTTTTCTGAATGTTGAGCTTCAAGCCAACCTTTTCACTCTCCTCTTTCACTTTCATCAAGAGGCTTTTGAGTTCCTCTTCACTTTCTGCCATAAGGGTAGTGTCATCTGCATATCTGAGGTAATTGATATTTCTCCCAGCAATCTTGATTCCAGCTTGTGCTTCTTCCAGCCCAGCATTCCTCATGATGTACTCTGCATAGAAGTTAAATAAGCAAGGTGACAATATACAACCTTGACGTACTCCTTTTCCTATTTGGAACCAGTCTGTTGTTCCATGTCCAGTTCTAACTGTTGCTTCCTGACCTGCATACAGGTTTCTCAAGAGGCAGGTCAGGTGGTCTGGGATTCCCATCTCTTTCAGAATGTTCCACAGTTTATTGTGATAGACACAGTCAAAGGCTTTGACATAGTCCATGAAGCAGAAATAGATGTTTTTCTGAAACTCTCTTGCTTTCTCCATGATCCAGCGGATGTTGGCAATTTGATCTCTGGTGCCTCTGCCTTTTCTAAAACCTGCTTGAACATCTGGGAGTTCACGGTTTACATATCGCTGAAGCCTGGCTTGGAGAATTTTGAGCATGACTTTGCTAGCGTGTGAGATGAGGGCAATTGTCCGGTAGTTTGAGCATTCTTTGGCATTGCCTTTCTTTGGGATTGGAATGAAGACTGACCTCTTCCAGTCCTGTGGCCACTGCTGAGTTTTCCAAATCTGCTGGCATATTGAGTGCAGCACTTTCACAGCATCATCTTTCAAGACTTGAAATAGCTCAACTGGAATTCCATCACCTCCACTAGCTTTGTTAGTAGTGATGCTTTCTAAGGCCCACTTGACTTCACATTCCAAGATGCCTGGCTCTAGGTCAGTGATCACGTTATCGTGACTATCTTGGTCGTGAAGATCTTTTTTGTACAGTTCTTCCGTGTATTCTTGCCACCTCTTCTTAATATCTTCTGCTTCTGTTAGGTCCATACCATTTCTGTCCTTTATTGAGCCCATCTTTGCATGAAATGTCCCCTTGGAATCTCTAATTTTCTTGAAGAGGTCTTTTGTTTTTCCTATTCTGTTGTTTTCCTCTATTTCTTTGCATGTGCATGCCCAGTCACTCAGTTGTGTCTGACTCTTTGCTGTACCATGGACTATATCTCACTAGACTTCTCTGTCCATGGGATTTTCCAGGCAAGAATAGAGGAGTGGGTTGCCAAGAAATTACAAGCCACTTAGTTTTTGGTAATTAGTTACAGCAACAATAGGAAATTGATAACAACAGATTTTGTCTATTTGAAGCCTTACAAATAGCTGTGAAAAGAAGAGAAGCAAAAAGCAAAGGAGAAAAAGAAAGATATAAGTATCTGAATGCAGAATTCCAAAGAATAGCAAGGAGAGATAAGAAAGACTTCCTCAGCGATCAATGCAAGGAAATAGAGGAAAACAACAGAATAGGAAAAACAAGAGATCTTGTCAAGAAAATTAGAGATACCAAGGGAACATTTCATGCAAAGATGGGCTCAATAAAGGACAAAAATGGTATGGACCTAACAGAAGCAGAAGATATTAAGAAGAGGTGGCAAGAATACACAGAAGAACTGTTCAAAATAGATCTTCACGACCAAGATAATCATGATGGCGTGATCACTGACCTAGAGCCAGACATCTTGGAATGTGAAGTCAAGTGGGCCTTAGAAACATCACTACGAACAAAGCTAGTGGAGATGATGGAATTCCAGGGGAGCTAGTTCAAATCCTGAAAGATGATGCTGTGAAAGTGCTGCAGTCAATATGCCAGTAGATTAGGAAAACTCAGCAATGGCCACAGGACTGGAAAAGGTCAGTCTTCATTCCAATCCCAAAGAAAGGCAATGCCAACAATGCTCAAACTACCGCACAATTGCACTCATCTCACACGCTAGTAAAGTCATGCTCAAATTCTCCAAGCCAGGCTTTAGCAATTTGTGAGCCATGAACTTCCAGATGTTCAATCAGGTTTTAGAAAAAGCAGAGGCAACAGAGATCAAATTGCCAACATCCACTGGATCATGGAGAAAGCAAGAGAGTTCCAGAAAAACATCTATTTCTGCTTCATTGACTATGCCAAAGCCTTTGACTGTGTGGATCACAATAAACTGTGGAAAATTCTGAAAGAGATGGCAATAGCAGACCACCTGACCTGCCTCTTGAGCAGCCTGTATGCAGGTCAGGAAGCAACAGTCAGACCTGGACATGGAACAACCGACTGGTTCCAAATAGGAAAAGGAGTACATCAAGGTTGTATATTGTCACCCTGCTTATTTAACTTATATACAGAGTACATCATGAGGAATGCTGGGCTGGAAGAAGCACAAGCTGGAATCAAGATTGCCGGGAGAAATATCAATAACCTCAAATATACAGATGACACCACCCATACGGCAGAAAATGAAGAGGAAATCAAAAGCCTTTGATGAAAGTGAAAGAAGAGAGTGAAAAGGCTGGCTTGAAGCTCAACATTCAGAAAACAAAGATCATGGCATCTGGTCCCATCACTTCATGGGAAATAGATGGGGAAACAGTGGAAGCAGTGTCAGACTTTATTTTTTTGGGGCTCCAAAATCACTGCAGATGCTGATTGCAGCCATGAAATTAAAAGACGCTTGCTCCTTGGAAGGAAAGTTATGACCAACCTAGATAGCATATTAAAAAGCAGAGACATTACTTTGCCAGCAAAGGTCCATCTAGTCAAGGCTATGGTTTTTCCCGTGGTCATGTATGGATGTGAGAGTTGGACTGTGAAGAAAGCTGATCGCTGAGGAATTGATGCTTTTGAACTGTGGTACTGGAGAAGACTCTTGAGAGTCTCTTGGACTTCAGGGAGATCCAACCAGTCCTTTCGAAAGATCAGTCCTGGGTGTTCATGGGAAGGACTGATGCTAAAGCTGAAACTCCAATACTTTGGCCACCTCATGCGACAAATTGACTCCCTGGAAAAGACTCTGATGCTGGGAGGGATTGGGGGCAGGAGGAGAAGGGGACGACAGAGAATGAGATGGCTGGATGGCATCATTTACTCTGTGGACAGGAGTTTGAGTGAACTCCGGGAGTTGGTGATGTACAGGGAGGCCAGCCTTGCTGTGATTCATGGGGTCGCAAAGAGCGACTGAGCGACTGAACTGAAATGGGGTTTCTACGTGTCTGTAATCATTTTGACTATGCTTGTAATTTCTTGTAATGTTTCCCAATGTGCAAATAATGAATAAGGCTTATTAGTCAATAAATGTATTATTAAAGGGGCTTCCCAGGTAGTGCTAGTCGTAAAGAATCCACCGGCCAATGTAGGAGACGTGGGTTCAATCCCTGGGTCAGGAAGAATCTCTGGAAGAGGTAGTGGCAACCCACTCCTCTATTCTTGCCTGGAAAATCCCATGGACAGAGAAGTCTAGTGAGATACAGTCCATGGTACAGCAAAGAGTCAGACACAACTGAGTGACTGGGCATGCACATGCAAACACACACACACACACATATATATATAATATATAGAGAGTTACATGGGTAGACAGATAGATATGTATCTATACATCTCATAGATGGAAACATGGAACACCAGAGGCCATTTTTAGTTTTATAGATACTGTGTTTATAGTACTTTGTATTTTTAAAATTTAAACAAAATTTTAAAATCATGAGATTTAACATATAATTTCTGGATTTACAACTTCCTTAAAAAACCAAAAGTCAACAGTGGGCCTCGATTTTCAGGTGGCAAAATCTTAGAGCTAAGTGGTATCTGTTCATGCGTGTATGCTATGAGATACGGCTCTTTGAGATCCTACAGACTGTAGCCCACCAGTCTCTTCTGTCCATGGGATTCTCTAGGCAAGAATACTAGAGTGGATTGCCATGCCCTCCTCCTGGGGATATTCCTGACCCAGTGATCAGACCTGTATCTCCTAAGTCTCCTGAATTGGCAGGAGGGTTCTTTACCATTAGCGTCACCTGGGAAGCCTGAGTGGTAACTGTGCTTGTTATATAAAACATGACTTCTTTAGATGGCCTTGCTTTCTACCTACAGGTATGCTTGTGCACTTATGCACCTGTCTGGTCCACCACACTCAGCCTGGCCTAATTAAGGTACTGCATCTTTGTTTTATTTAGTTACTAGTATTATATGAACTGCCTTGTTTATTTAGCATTGTTAAGAAGAGCTGAAAATTATAAATAAAAATGCTATGTGTAAATTAATATCTAGAAATAACTATTCTCTTTAATTCCCTCCTATTTTTTAGTTCTATACCTTCTAATTAAAACAGGAAACAATTTTCTTATTTCTTATTATGGATTCATGCTTCTAGTTAAAATAGTGCCTAGGATGTGGAGATGGGATGGGGAGGGCTGTCAGAGGTAGAATTTGCTGTAATATTTTTGAACAACAAATCCACCAAGAACTTTCTCTGCAAACCTGCGTGAATGTCTGAGTCTGAAAGGTAGCTACAAGTGTGGACTCTCACGTTAACCTACCTAAGTTCAAACCCAAGATACACCGCTGATTAGTTGTGTCTTGGCTCAAGTTACTTGATCTCTCTGTCTTTCTATTTCCTCATCTGCACATGAAAGTAACAATATCTTCCTCATGGTTGAGCATTAAATTAGTTGATATTTGTAGATCATTTGGAACTGACATGACACAAACCAAGTATTCACATAGCACCTACTTGTACTAGTATAGCCTTTAACCTGCCTTACTATCAGTCTTATTCACCTAAAACCATGTTCTTAAGTCTAACCAGCAAGCCACACATCTAGCCAACAACCCAAAGTCTGGCCTTATTACTAAATGTGACAGTTTACTCATCCATCCATCTGTGCTCACATTTACTGTAAAGAAAATAAACAAATGATAAAGTGAAGATTAGGTAGAATTGATAATTGGCAGCAGACCAAGTGCTATTTTTAGAAAAAAGTTACTCACTGTCCCCAGATGGGATGCTTTTGAGATTACCTGGTCACTGAGACCTCTGATTTCCCAGCTAGGGTTTTATATACTTTGGAATAATCATTTTAATGAAATAAGTATAATTCATAGCAAGCATGACAAACTAGATATTTACACATACAGGTGTTTGTGCACGTGAATATCTATACATATTCACATATTTGTAAACTAATCATGTTCAAGATGGAATGAATGCATTATTTATCACGTTTTTCAGATGGCAGAAGAATGATCCAAAAGGGAATTAAAGTAATATAACATACTATACTACAAAATAGAAACCATAAGAGTTTTCCCACAAATGTCTCCCTATAACGTTAAAAAAAAAAACCCTCTAGGAAACATGTGATTAGCTTGGGTCAATATGTTTAGATTTTGTATAAATAGAAGCCATGATTTATTTTACAAATGCATGTGCCCATGATGACATTTTTCACTTTTCCTTTTAGAATTTCTGTTTCTGAGGATTTCCCATAAAAACTATGAAATTTGTAACTTAGATTAACCACATACCACATGATCTAACCACGTTCTTTTCTTTAATGTAGTGACTAGTTTCTGAGACCTTCTGACATGGCTGTGTAAAGCTACTGCAATAGTGGGACTTTTCATTTTATTTATTTATTTTGTGATTTACAATAATATGTCTGGAGTCAGGGTCCGGGTTAATGTGGTGAGTGCGTCTGGGTTTTGTGTACTCTGGATTGGTGATTCTCTGCGCAGGGATTTACTTTAGTGTGTTTTAGATATAAAAATGTAGCAGAAACAGGAAAAAGCTTTTGTGTGCTTCCTTAGCCTCAAAGCAGTCACAGCCCACTAAACTGTGTGGGTGGTTTGGGGATTTAGTTTTTTCTTTGAGCTGTTGTGCACGTCATAAAACTGAATTTCAAGTGATACTTTTCAAGTAGCATCTACTTTTCGTACATTACTTTAGGTATCTATTATATAGCTGAGATAATGTAACAGAATATAATTTGTTCTCTTTAAAAATGGATGATTTTAGGCATAGAAGTCAAAGACTAATCTGAAGTAATTAATAATTATTGAGGTCCATATGCTTCTTGGTGGAACAACTTGGAAGAAGACAGTCTTATATTTGTTGTGTAATCTTCTATATCTAGAGATTTTTAACTTTAGTTATAAGCCTTAGCTTTATTTTATTTAATGTTCTATTAGACTATAACAGACTATAGACTAAAAGACTATAATGTTCTATTAAAGGAGGATGTGCGGAAAAATATGTCACTACCTTTATTACCAGAACAGAGATGACAGTTATTACTATCACTTATATTTGTAAGAATATGAGGAGTTTTCCTTGCCACCTATGGAGTTAAAAAAAAAAGCTTCCATGCATATATTCAGTTCAATTCAGTTCATTTCAGTCACTCAGTCTTGTCTGACTCTTTGCGACCCCATGAATCACAGCACGCTAGGCCTCCCTGTCCATCACCAACTCCCGGAGTTCACTCAAACTCACGTCCATCGAGTCAGTGATGCCATCCAGCCATCTCATCCTCTGTCGTCCCCTTCTCCTCCTGCCCCCAATCCCTCTCAGCATCAGAGTCTTTTCCAGGGAGTCAACTTGTCGCATGAGGTGGCCAAAGTATTGGAGTTTCAGCTTTAGCATCAGTCCTTCCAATGAACACCCAGGACTGATCTTCTTTCGAATGGACTGGTTGGATCTCCTTGCAGTGGGATAGGACCCAGGTCTCCGGCATTGCAGGCAGATTCTTTACCATCTGAGCCACCAGGGATATGTGATGAAATAGCTTAAAGAAACATGAACAGCTTTAGCAACTACAAAGTTTCAGGGTTTTTTCTTTTTTTCCTGAACTAATTAATATGTGTATAAATTAAGATAGACTTATTTTGGACAACGTTTTTATCTTTGATACAGATATAATAGATCTTATAGTAAGATCTTTATTCACAGCATTTGGCAAGCCACTCCAGTACTCTTGCCTGGAAAATGCCATGGACGGAGGGGCCTGGTAGGCTGCAGTCCATGGGGTCGCTACGAGTCAGACATGACTGAGCGACTTCGCTTTCACTTTTCACTTTCACACATTGGAGAAGGAAATGGCAACCCACTCCAGTGTTCTTGCCTGGAGAATCCCAGGGACCGGGGAGCCTGGTGGGCTGCCGTCTATGGGGTCACACAGAGTCGGACACGACTGAAGTGATTTAGCAGCAGCAGCAGCAGCTCCAGTAATATACCAGAGAGAAACATAACCACAAAAATATCCAAAAAAAGCTTTTGGTAACCTTTAACAAAGTATGTAAAAGAAAGGTGATTAAAAAAATAAAGGCTGAGCATTTGGTAATTTATTTTAACTAATTCAGTATTTATTGAATATGTAGATGACACTACCCTTATGGCAGAAAGTGAAGAGGAACTAAAGAGCCTCTTGATGAAAGTGAAAGAGGAGAGTGAAAAAGTTGCCTTAAAGCTTAACATTCAGAAAACGAAGATCATGGCATCTGGTCCCATCACTTCATGGGTAATAGATGGGGAAACAGTGGAAACAGTGTCAGACTTTATTTTGGGGGGCTCCAAAATCACTGCAGTTGCTGATTGCAGCCAGGAAATTAAAAGATGCTTACTCCTTGGAAGGAAAGTTATGACCAACCTAGATAGTATATTAAAAAGCAGAGACATTACTTTGCCAACCAAGGTCCATCTAGTCAAGGCTATGGTTTTTCCCGTGGTCATGTATGGATGTGAGAGTTGGACTGTGAAGAAAGCTGATCGCCGAAGAATTGATGCTTTTGAACTGTGGTGTTAGAGAAGACTCTTGAGAGTCCCTTGGACTGCAAGGAGATCCAACCAGTCCATTCGAAAGAAGATCAATCCTGGGTATTCATGGGAAGGACTGATGCTAAAGCTGAAACTCCAATACTTTGGCCACCTCATGCGACAAGTTGACTCCCTGGAAAAGACTCTGATGCTGGAAGGGATTGGGGGCAGGAAGAGAAGGGAACGACAGAGGCTGAGATGGCTGGATGGCATCACTGACTCGATGGACATGAGTTTGAGTGAACTCCGGGAGTTGTTGATGGACAGGGAGGCCTGGCGTGCTGTGATTCATGGGGTCGCGAGTCAGACAAGACTGAGTGACTGAATTGAACTGAACTGAACTAAGAATTAAAATCTAAAACTGGTGTATTATAGACATGGTTAAGTTTTAGTTGCTCACTAATGTCCAACTCTTTGCAACCCCATGGACTGTAGCCCACCAGGCTCCTCTGTCCATGGGATTTTCCAGGCAAGCATACTGGAGTGGGTTGCCATTCTCTCCTTCAGGGCAATCTTCCTGATCCACGGATCTAGTCCAGGTCTCCTGCATTGCAGGTAGATTCTTTACCGTCTGGGTCACCAGGGAAGATCTGGACATGGTAGAAGAAAATTAAGAAAGAAAATGAATGAAAAAAATATTCAAGGAAGTTACAACTTTGAAACATCTTAAAGAATTTCTTGTTCATGGCACGTTTCACTTGACTCTAGTTCTGACATAGTATAATCTATAATAGCTTTCAGTAAAGATACATGCATTTGATACAAAATAAAATACTATTGTTTTGGATATACACTTAACAACAGAAAAAATATGCTTTTCATAAAAGATGAGTAATTCTTACATTCAAATAAACACTCAAAATGCTGAATCTTATAGTAATGAGGGAAAAAATTCAAACAAAAATCCCATTTCTTCAACTTTTTATATTTTGTTATTTTGCTGTTAACCAGTATATTATTTATAGTAAATTTCAGGGATATAAAAATAAAACCTGAAATAAAATAAAAATATAAAAACCTGAAAATGATCGAGAAGACTCATCGTAGAATACAGACTGGATAGAGTAGGAAGTAAAGGTGACAGAGTACTAAGACTTAGGAAGAATATACAAGGGTACATAAGGGCAGGTACCAAAGAGTCAAAAACACTTCCTGTGACATAATGATGTTAGCAAGTGAGACATAAGAGACTGAGTTTATTTTGAAAATTTAGATTGAAATTATCGGGGAAAGTGTATGGTCCAGACAGAGCTAGAACACGGAGTGACTGCATCACAGTGGAGATAAAGGGCACGAAATTCAGATGACAGTGTGCTGCACAGATGTCTCACAAATACGATGGTCTCACCAGGGGGTGGCAAGATTGGGAATGGGCCAGAAGACTTAACCAGTCTCCAGAATCTTAATGGCTGAGAGGATGTTAGTACGGGATAGTGTTCAGATGATATCGCCTATTGCCAGGGACCCCCAAGAAAACTAGGAGGATAATAGGCTTTAAAGTCATCAAGATTTGAACGACCTTCCCAAATTAGAGAACAGATTGCTGTTGCTGCTAAGTTGCTTCAGTCGTGTCCGACTCTGTGCGACCCCATAGACGGCTTCCCCGTCCCTGGGATTCTCCAGGCAATAAGAACACTGGAGTGGGTTGCTATTTCCTTCTCCAATGTGTGAAAGTGAAAAGTGAAAGTGAAGTCGCTCAGTCGTGTCTGACTGGAAGTGGCCCCATGAACTGCAGCCTACCAGGCTCCTCCATCCATGGGACTTTCCAGGCAAGAGTACTGGAGTGGGTTGCCACTGCCTTCTCCAAGAGAACAGATTAAGTAAGTATAATTAATCGAGTCTTATCCCAGGTGACTCAGATGGTAAAGAATCTGCCTGCAATGCAGCAGACTCAGGCTCAGTTCCTGGGTTGGGAAGATCCCTTAGAGAAGGGAATGACCATTCACTCCAGTATTCTTGCCTGGAAAATTCCATGGACAAAGGAACCTGGCAAGCTGTAGTCCATGGGGTTGCAGAGAGTTGGGCAGGACTGAACGATTAACACTTTCACTTCATCTCAGGTAGATTCTGTTCCCTAAAAGAATGTCTCAGCTCTCCTAAACTTGCGGTAGTTAGTCATGTGTGAGAGATATACCCTAAGTTTTCTGCTTAAGAAAGACTGCTTCCTGAGTGGATCCAGTTACTCATGACTGCTGTTCTTCCAATTTTTATCAGGTAGGCCTGACTCAGTATCTACCTTCTTGCCTTGATTTGTAAATTGGACTCCTCCAAAATATAGACCGACACTAAAAATTAGACAGGGAAGAGATTGGTGGAAAGTCTTGTAAGAATAAAAGGAGAAGGAGGAGGCAAAGGTGAAAAGCATGTCTGATACCTTAAGAAAGAGAGGGAAAGAAGGCTTGGTTAGAATGAGCCTCAGGCTAGAGGGAGGCTCAGAAAATCTTGACCAGATCAGAGGGAGGTCCCAGAGCACAGGTGGCCAGTTTGAGTTGTCCCGAGTGCAAAGTAGCTTCAATTGTGTCCAGTTCTTTGCAGTTCCATGGACTACAGCCTGCCAGGCTCCTCTGTCCATGGCATTTTTCCAGGCAAGAATATTGGAGTGGGTTGCCATTTCCTTCTCCAGGGGATCTTCCTGACCCAGGGATCAAACCCTTACGTCTCCTGCATTGGCAGGCAGGTGCTTTACCACTAGCACCACCTGGGAAGTCCCTGAGTAGTCCTGTCTTGGGCCAACCTGGACTGCTCCAGGACCTCCATCTGCTGTGCTCAGTAATGACTGGAAGCAGGCCATAGCCTCCATGTTGAATCCATAGGTGATGGATGGATGGCAGCTGGAGTCCATTGGCAGACTCTGCTAATGCAGCATGTTCCCTCAAAGGCAGATCTGAATGTGAACCTCAGGGGCCACCATCCTTAGAGCAGCATAACTGCCTAACTTCAATCATCAAGCCCCTTGGCACACCATGGATGGTCCCTGAGCAAGTTGCCTGGTGTTTTTGGAATCTGAGGAATGCAGATGGAGGTCAGATCGATGGTCACCATCAGCTATGGAGTTTTGATTCTGTGATTCATTTAACAAATATTTATTGAGCATCTGCTACTTCCCTGGCACTGGTGATGCAGCATGAACACCAAATCAGAGTGAACGTCAAATCAGTGAACACCGTGAGGACTGTATATTTAAATCTACCATTCTCATTTCCTTCCTGCAGTTCAGTTCAGTCACTCAGTTGTGTCCAGCTCTTTGTGACCCCATGGACTGCAGCAGGCCAGGCTTCCCTGTCCATCACCAACTCCTGGAGCTTGCTCAAACTCATTTCCATCAAGTCTGTGATGCCATCCAACCATCTCATCCTCTGTCTCCTCCTGTCTTTAAGCTTTCTCAGCATCAGGGTCTTTTCCAATGAGTCAGTTCTTTGCATCAGTTGGCCAAAGTATTGGAGTTTCAGCATCAGCATCAGTCATTCCAATGAATATTCAGCAGTTGCCACAGGACTGGAAAAGGTCAGTTTTCATTACAATCCTAAAGAAAGGCAATGCCAAAGAATGTTCCTTCTTTCAGGTCATTGTTATAGAAATTTAACTACTTTTAAATTTTTAAAAATTATTATTTTTACTGATTTTTATGTTTGTTTAGCTTTATCTTTTCTCCCCTTAGCATTGCTTCATGTATCCTACCTCTTTCTGTGTTCATGTATTTCCTTTAAATCAATGAAATACATACTTTAATGATTTTTCAGTGATGATCTGTGCAGAAAATTTTACCCCTTTGTGTGAAAATGTTTTTACTTTTGATGATTGTTTGTATGTGCTTACTCATGTCAGACTCTTTGCAACCCCATGAACTGTAGTCCACCAGGCACCTTTGTCCATGAGATTTTCCAGGCAAGAATACTGCGTGGGTTACCATGCCCTTCTCCAGGGGATCTTCCCAACTCGGGATCAAGCCTACATCTCCTGCATCTCCTGCGTTGTCAGGTAGATTCTCTACCACTGAGTCACTTGGGAAGCCTAGGTAGTGTTTGGCCTGAGTGCATGCTCAGTCATGTACAACTTTTTACAACCCCATGGCCTATAGCCCGCCAAGCTCTTCTGTCCATAGACTTTTCCAGGCAAGAATACTGGCATGTGTTGCTGTTTCCTCCTCCAGGGGATCTTCCCAATCCAGGGATCAAACCTGTGTCTCTTGCAAGTCTCCTACAATGCAGGTGGATTCTTTACTGCTGAGCCAACAGGGAAGCCCTCCAAGTATTGTTTAGTAAAAGTGAATATTTCCTGTCTTGTCATGTATAATATTTTAAAATAATGCTGATATATAATAAAGTACTAATTTATAATAAAGTGGATGACTTTTATTTCTGATAAAGTTTAGACTATTCCCTTTATTTTATGAAGTAATATTAATGGCTAATATTTATACCAACTGTTTGCCAGAAACTATTCTTGGTGTTTTACGGATATTGCTTCACTTCATGTCCATAACACACCTCGTAGTCAGCATTGTGATGATAACAATCCCATTTTACAGATGAAGAAAATGAGGCAGAGTGATTAATTTTCCCAAGTCCTATAGGCCCCAGTTCCAAATTTGAACTCAAGCAATACCCTGGTTACCCTGGCTATGAATTCACTTTTTAAATTTTCTAGCTCTGATTTTTCCTTTTTAACTGTCCGACTTTTTTTTTGTCAATTATAGCTTTATATTATGTATTTCTACTAGAGGTGGATCTAGTCAGTGATCTTTGAGATGGCTCTTATATGCTTCCTACATTTTTAATAATCTTTATTAATGACACGTTAACTTTTTAAAATTCCTTTTTAAAAACGCATGTACTCTAAATTTTAGAACCCTAGGATAAATGTCCCAAACTAGTTGTAGTTCAGTTTTCTGTACTCAGAGAAAATTTCTGAAGGAATGATCTTACAAAACAACATGCAGTTCTAGAAGAGAGAGAATTCTACCTGAATGTTGTGAAGTAGGTAAGCTTATTAAGGACTGATAGAAATCTAGTATTACTTTGGTTTCTATCCCATTTCATTTTTAAAACATTTTTTAAATTTATTTTTTATTTTATTTATTTATCTGTGCCAGGTCTCAGTTGTGGCATGAGGGATCTAGTTCCCTGACCAGGGATCAAGCCCAGGATGCCTGCATTGAGAGTGCAGAGTCTTAGCCACTGGACTACCAGGGAAGTTCGTTTAATTTTGGCTATGCCTTGAGGCTTCTGGATCTTAGTTTTCCAACCAAGAATCGAACCTTGGTCATCAGCAATGAGAGCATGGAATTCTAACCACTGGACCACCAGGGAATTTCTCTCATTTTAAAACTTTTAAAATATGCAAGAGTTATGCAGAAAGACATGCTTACATAGTATTCGTAGATTCAAGCTTTTAGTGGCTCAGTTTTTTGTTTTGTTTTTTGACACTTCATTTTTTAATAGAAAGATAGTTGCTTTTCAGAATTTTGTGGTTTTCTGTCATACATCAGCAAGAATCAACCATAGGTACACCCATGCCCCTTCCTCTTGGACCTCCTATCCATCTTCCTCCCCTTCCCACCCTTCTAGATTGTCACACAGCTCCTGTTTGAGTTCCCTGAGTCATATGGCAAATTCCCATTGGCTCTCTGTTTTACTTATGGTATTATAAATTTCCATGTTACTCTCTCCATACATTTTGAGGGCTTCCCAGGTGACCAGAGTGATAAAGAATCCACCTGCCAATGCAAGAGACACAAGAGACGTGATTTGATCCCTGCGTCCGGAAAATCCCTTGAGGTAGGAAATGGTAACCCACTCCAGTATTCTTGTCTGGGAAATTCCATGGATAGAGGAGCCTGGTGGGTACAAACCGTCCATGGGGTCTCAAAGAGTCAGACACGACTGAGTGACTGAACTCATAAAATTGGCTTGAAATCTAACACTGGCTTCCCTTTGGCATAGCAGATAGGCGCATGACCTCCAGATGCCCTTCACTGGTTTAATTCCAGCTGCTCACACGCTGGTTACATGACTTTGGATATATTTTTAAACCTCTCTCTATTTCAATTTCCTTATCTCTAATGTTTGAGCAATAATAGTAAGTTCCTTGGGGGAGTTCTTGCATTAAGTGGGTTCTTAGAACAAACGCTTGCATATAACAAATAATGTCGTGTTAGCTATTATTACTACTACACCTTCTACAGCTATTATTAACTTTTTTTGTTTAGATGCTAAATCATTTCTGACTCTTTTTTTACCCCATGGGCTATAACCCTCCAGGTTACTCTATCCATGGGATTTTCCAGGCGAGAATACTGGAGTAGGTTGCCATTTGCTTCCCCTGATTGGGGAAGATACATATGGTATTATAAATACCTGCCTTTCAGGCAGATTCTTTACTGCTGAGCTACCAACTTAGCAGTTCTTAAAGTTGGTATTCTATAGAATAATAAAAAGGAAAAAAATAGGGAATTGGCTTAAGATATCCAGCATTTTAGTGACAGTAGAAAAATATTAATAATTACTACAGTTTACTACCACAGACTGGTTCCAAATAGGAAAAAGAGTACGTCAAGGTTGTATATTGTCACCCTGCTTATTTAACTTATATGCAGAGTACATAGTGAGGAACGCTGGGCTAGAAGAAGCACCAGTTGGAATCAAGATTGCTGGGAGAAATGTCAATAACCTCACATATGCAGATGACACCACCCTTATGGCAGAAAGTGAAGAGGAACTCAAAGGCGTTTTGATGAAAGTGAAAGAGGAAAGTGAAAAGGTTGGCTTGAAGCTCAATATTCAGAAAATGAAGATCATGGCATCTGGTCCCATCACTTCATGGGAAATAGATGGGGAAACAGTGGAAACAGTGTCAGACTTTATTTTTTGGGGCTCCAAAATCACTGCAGATGCTGATTGCAGCCATGAAATTAAAAGACGCTTACTCCTTGGAAGGAAATTTATGACCAACCTTGATAGCATATTAAAAAGCAGAGACATTACTTTGCCAACCAAGGTCCGTCTAGTCAAGGCTATGGTTTTTCCCGTGGTCATGTATGGATGTGAGAGTTGGACTGTGAAGAAAGCTGATCGCCGAAGAACTGATGCTTTTGAACTGTGGTGCTGGAGAAGACTCTTGAGAGTCCCTTGGACTGCAAGGAGATCCAACCAGTCCATTCTAAAGGAGATCAATCCTGGGTATTCATGGGAAGGACTGATGCTAAAGCTGAAACTCCAATAGTTTGGCCACTTCATGTGACGAGTTGACTCACTGGAAAAGAGTCTGATGCTAGGAGGGATTGGGGGTAGGAAGAGACGGGGACGACAGACAATGAGATGGCTGGATGGCATCACCGACTCGATGGACATGAGTTTGAGTGAACTCCGGGAGTTGGTGATGGACAGGGAGGCCTGGCGTGCTGTGGTTCATGGAGTCGCAAAGAGTCGGACACGACTAAGCGACTGAACTGAACTGAACTACCAAGTGTATGAGAGAAACATTCTAAGACATAAAAAGAGAACAAAGATGGCTTTATACAAAACTCATTGCAATGTATTTATTATTCTGTTTCACCATGGAACAGTAGAAACTTTGTCAAGGAATAGCACAAGTCTGGGGTTTGAGAATCATTGTTTTAAATATAATTGCCCTGAAAGACAGGGCAAATTGCACACCAAGGGTGTTTTACAATAGCATCAATGTAATAGGAAGATAGCCCCTTATAGTTTAGGAATAGCTATCAAAATGTCCTTGCTTTAAAAAAGAGTCTAAATTAATCTTCAAGGATTATTTAATAAAAACCACTTAAAAGAGAAACAAATTGTGCAAGTATATTATAAGAAATGGCTACATATAGGTCTAAAGAATAATTAGTATGATATTTTAAAAAATTACACTGAGGAGACTCAAAAGAAGTTTAACAAGAAGAAGAAAGTCATTCAACAGGGCTCTGATTCACTAATATATAATGCCCAGATTTCCATTCTGCAGTCTGATGAACAACAGAAGAACTTGAGGACTCAGATGAGCGATGCCTGATGATTAAGGGATAAGAAAATAAAATGGAAATTTCAAGTAAAGGACATGGAATTTTATAATTTTAGCTTGGATAAAGTATGGTTAATGGTCATTTCAAGAAGTATTTTCAACTATAAACAGGGATTATAATATGTTGAATGGGGGTAGTTATTTTTTTTCCCCTGAGATTCCAAATTGACTGGAATTTAATCTTTGAAAGCGTTGAATAACCTATTGTCATCTACCCACACATCTATTGGATTCTGTTGGATAAGTTCTCTGCCTAGGACACTAGACCAGGATCCTGTAGCATGTGTAATGATTCAAGATTAAAGATATGAATGAAGTGGTTGTGTTCTGCTTTCATAGTGCTTCTATTTATCTACATTGATTTGTATACACATTACAAAAACAGAAGACTGGAAAACAAGGACTGTGCAATCAGGGAATTAAAAGAGCCTTTCAACTGGAGCAGCTAGAAGAAAACTTGTGAGGATACTTTAGATCCATGGATGCATAAACATGGGCAGGTAGATAAAGAGAGTTGAAGTGAGTATTTAGAAAGAAGGCATGATCATTGCATAATAAATAGGATTAATTTTCCTTGTAATAAAATGGTATCATATGAAAGTACTGGAATATAAATTTGAAAAAACAGATTATAGCCAGTTTACATGTTGAATGAACTTTATCATATTAAACTTGGGAGAACCATTTATTATTTTCTACTTTCAAAAATATTATTTAAAGATTCAGTTAAAAGAGCGCTGCATTTTACCTAAACAATAATAGAAGCCCATGGATGGAGGAGCCTGGTAGGCTGCAGTTCGTGGGGTCGCTAAGGGTCAGACACGACGGAGTGACTTCACTTTCACTTTTCACTTTCACACATTGGAGAAGGAAATGGCAACCCACTCCAGTGTTCTTGCCTGGAGAATCCCAGGGACAGGGGAGCCTGGTGGGCTTCCGTCTATGGGGTCACACAGAGTCGGACACGACTGAAGTGACTTAGCAGTAGCAGACTACCTGCAAACAACTTAATATTGGGATTGAATATGCATAGTATCCTAAGAATTCAAAACAACTTTTCTCTTTTCAACATTTAGGGTTGCCAGATTCAGCAAATAAAAAAATATTGTGTTTTATCTGACCACCTATTAACAATATATTTTGACTCTGTTCTGAATTAACACATCCATGGATTGAAATAGCTAAAACAACTTTCCTTTGGTTTTACAGGATATGACCAATGGTAAAACTGATCCTTCCCTGTCAACTTTTGTTTTAAGGGTAGATAATACATCATGGTTGGAGAAGACTCTTGAGAGTCCCTTGGACTGCAAGGAGATCCAACCAGTCCATCCTAAAGGAGATCAGTCCTGGGTGTTCATTGGAAGGACTGATGCTCAAGCTGAAACTCCAATACTTTGGCCACCTCACGCGAAGAGTTGACTCATTGAAAAAGACTCTGATGCTGGGAGGGATTGGGGGCAGGAGGAGAAGGGGACGACAGAGAATGAGATGGCTGGATGGCATCACCAACTCAATGGACATGAGTTTGAGTGAACTCCAGGAGTTGGTGATGGGCAGGGAGGCCTGGTGTGCTGTGATTCATGGGGTCGCAAAGAGTTGGACACGACTGAAAGACTGAACTGAACTGAATATATCATGGATTTGTAAATCTATAAATCATCTCTATTTTACATTTGAAATTAACTATTGTTTATATTAAAACTAATGTAGTGTACCCTTGTGTTTAAAGAAAACAAATTATGTAAAAGTATATTCAGTGAAAATTGTTTCCTTGTTAAATCTTAAGCTGTTTCATCAGTTTATGATCTTTCTGCTGCATATTTAAATGTATGTACAAATCTTTACATACCTGGAACCATATTATGCACACAATTTTATACCTTGCTTTTTTCAATTTATCTTGAAAATCTTGGAAATCACTTTTTATGAATACATTATAGCAATGTATTATTATTTTTAATTGCTACACTCTATTCTATTATATTAATACACCTTTATTTGAACAGCCACCTAATGATGGCCATTTAATGGCCTCTCTTCACTGTTTAAGTATAATTGAAATTGTATCATAAGACTATTTGCCATCCTTAATGTTCTTCATAATCATGTTTACATGTTACTCTATAAATGAAAATGTCTGCAATTTAGTTTTAAGGCTAGACCTGAAGGCTCCAGAGAAACCAGTGTGCATTGATAACCTACTAACTATGTGCTAGCCCCTTTTTGTACTATCACATTTCATTATCCAAAAGTCAATTAAGCAATGTTGGGGGCACAGCAGTGACCTGGCCATGCTTGCATATACTGTCCACCTGGCCTTCAGCAGGCTGGATTAAGCTTCTTCCACAGACACTTAGAAGCACAAGTCATCTGTCTGTACTTAGGTGGAATGCAAGCAGCAAAGTCCAGGTTTCAGAGCACAATTGATTTAAACCACACTCTTGGTGTTCATAGGATGTCTCTGATCTCAATATCAGATAAAAAGGGATGGATGTTGCTGTAAGTTAAAAAAAATATAGCTATGCAAAGGAAGATACTTTATAAAGAGGGTTCCTAATACCAATAATCTGCTGTCCCTTCACTGCAGAAATAAAAGCAATTTCTTAACAGGTCAGATAATTGTAATTATATTTCTGTCTATGGAAGATCTCTGCTTCTATAATTTCAATAATTGCAAACAAACACGACAATTTCCTTCTGTCCACTCCTTCTCCCAACATTGCTCTGAGACACCCTAAGATACTTTCAGGGAGCTCTTGAAGTCAACATTATTTTCACGATAATAGTTTATTATTTTCTTTTTCCTTTTGGACTGAAATTTGCACACAATACTGGAGCCTTAGGGGTTCTGCCTTCTTAGAATAAGTCAAGTGGCCCTAAACTGTATTGAAAGTTATTGTATTCTTTGGGATTATACACTTAAACTAAAAAAGTCCTTGATCCTTGGATGAGGCAATTTTCATTAAATTTCTTCTGTTAGTTACATGTCTTTTTAATACTTTCTACGACAAGATGGGAAGTACCCATATAGAACTTCTGCTGCATATTGAAGTACAAATTATAATGTTTCTCTCAAAGTAAAGCCCTTGTATGATTCAGTTTGAGCTATATATATTAGACCCATTTTTCATGGCCTACAAATTATGATTGTTCAGACTTGAGTATATACAGATACCTAGAAAATAAAGTGTGTCCATAACCTTAAGGAAAATGATTTACAGTATTTGTTGTTGATAAAATTTTAGCTTTCATGGAAAATTAGAATTTTGGAAAATTTACATCTGCTATCATGAACTTGACAGATTTCCAATACCTAATGAAATTTCTGATGAGATCATGATGGTGATATTAATGAATGTGATTATTTTTTGATACTGTGTAATGAAATGTGCCAACATTTGAAAGATCTGCATAACTCAGTAAGCAGTATTCTCTAACAGACCAATTCTTAATGTTATAAAATCATGCATGGGTCAAAGATCTATTAAGAATGCAAGATAAATAATGGATTTTAATGTAAAATAAAATAAAAAGTTCATTGACATAGTTTCAGATTCCACATTGCAACAGAATTTTAGGAAACTAGTACTTCTCAATATTTGGTGTGTCTCAAAGAAAAATATCCACAATTAGATTAAAAAGCTACTAAAATGTTCTCTTTTCCAATTATATATTTGTGAGAGGGTGGATTTCCTCATATCCTCAACCCAAGGTATATATTGCAATATGTATTTTTTTATTACATAGAAGCAGATATGATAATTCAGCATTTTTATTAAGTCACATAATAGGAGATTCACAAAATTGTAATGCAATGCCCTTTTCCTTGATTTTAAAACTTGGAGTATGTGATTATCTTAGTGTAGCATATTATATACATGAACATTTTAAATAGGTTTGTAGTCATTATTTTTAATGAATTAATAAATAATTTAGAAACAGTTTCTGCTTTACTTTCTAATCTGGCAAATACCTATGACTATAGCATACATAAATAAAGCTGTTGTCACCTTGGTAATTTTTTATAGTGGTTTTGAGTCCAGAAAGTTTTGAGACCATCTGTTCTAAGATGTCATTGGTAAGGATGTCTGTATCACTATAGAATTACCAAATCAAAAGGAATGGATAGTTTATATTCCATTTAGGAAATATTTCAAATCGTAATTCAGATCCTCAAAGGCCCTTCATAAATACCTAAGAATGTACAAAATGCCTAACTGCAAGCTTTAGTGTATCTTCCTGGGCACATTGCCCCATTGCTTGCTGTTTTAAGAGTTTGTATGTCTAGTTCATCTTTATAATCACATAGCTTCCACAAAAGCGCATAACACAAAAAAGGTCCTCCTTGAATTGTATTGGTTTGGAAGAATGACTGAATGAACATAGACATTCACACAAGTGGTGCTCTGCAATCAGATATAGATGAAAATCTCATACCATCAAAACAATGTGGGTAGATGCAAGTGAATAAATATATCATGATTGCTGAAAATTTTGCTGTTTGGAAACGGAGAAAATCGTGTCACCTCATATCCCCTTAATTAGTAAATGGTTCATGAAAGATGTAGGATTTTGAAGGTAAAAAGGGTGGTTTCGGGACTTCCCTGGTGGTCCAGTGATTTAGAATCCTCCCTGCAAAGCAGGGGAAGCAAGTTCCATCCCTGATCAGGGAACTATGATCCCACATGGCTGTTGGACAACTAAACCTGTGCACCTCAACTAGAGAATTAGGCGCTCCAATGAAAGATCTCACATGACTCAACTAAGACCCCATGCAGTCAAGTAAATAAACAGAAATAAAAAATAAAATTTTTTAAATTTTAAAAAGAGCAGTTTCAAGCACCAATGGCAGTACAAATAACAGCAGACTAAAGGACAGTGTGAAATAATATAAGAAGGAACAAGGTGAATTCATTTAGGGAGAGCACGAAGGGATGAAGAATACAGATAATGCTCAAAGATGTACAACCAAGTCAGCCTTTACCTGGACAGAAAAGGGAACAGCCAGTAACATTCCCATAGGAAACAATGAAGTTGGCTGCATGGTATTTTAAAGGTTAGAACCCATACCTCTCAAATCATAGCTGAGTAATCGAGCCTAATATTTTGGAGATTAATCAAAATAAAAAAATAGGAAATTTGCTTTCTGAGATGCAATAAAGCTCAAGTTGGATCCTGAAACTGAAGCTTGCCTACTGATGTCAGAATATCCAACAGGTGAGAGAGAAGTTAACCCATGTTTATTTTATTGAATTAAATTTAGGTGAACTTCTGTGGGGAATATAAGGGGAGAGAGATTTTTAACTTTATAGTTGAGGTAGTCAGGAAAGAACGTCTGTGGTCCAATTTGAAAAAGACAATAAAATAACAAAAATAGGAATTTCTGGCTGTCTCCTGACTGTCACCATGATTAGTATTGTTATGGTTGACAATTTTTAGTACAGTCAGAAACAGTAATATTATAAAAAAGACAATTTGAATTATTATTTAAATGTTTTACATTAACATATGGTAATATAAAGCAGATGAAGTCTCACTTCAATTTACTGGTAAGTAACTATAGTATTAAAAGGAACACTTAAGCATAGAATTAAATGCATGTTAATCTAGTTCATCTCTGTCATTAGAATCATCACAAAATATTATGTATTATTCTCAATTAAAATAATAGCAAAATTGCAGAAATATTTGTAAATCTTTCTATCCGCTCTTGAAATAGCTTCTAGAGTGAATCATCTGTAAAAGGAGCAAACTAAGTTTAACATTAAACTTTGTATAATATTAAACTTAAGTTTTAAATTAAGTGTAGAGATAGTCAACCTAGGTTTTTTCCCTTAGTCATGCATGGATGTGAGAGCTGGACAATAAAACAGGTGAGCACTGAAGAACAGATACATTCAAACTGTGATGCTAGAGAAAACTCTTGACAGTCCCTTGGACAGCAAGGAGATCAAAACAGTCACTCCTAAAGGAAATCAACCCTGAATAGTCATTGGAAGGACTGATGCTGAAGTTCCAATACTTTGGCTACCTGATGCGAAGAGCTGACTCATTAGAAAAGACCCTGTTGCTGGGAAAGATTGAAGGCAGGAGGAGAGGGGACAACAGAGGATAAGATGGTTGGATGACATCACCGACTCAATGGACATGAGTTTGAGCACGCTCTGAGAGATGGCAAAGGACAGGGAAGCCAGGGGTGCTGCAGCATAGGGTTAACAAAGTCAGACACGACTGAGCGACTGGAAAACAAGATTGTCAAGTGATACAGGTGAGAGTAATTTTTCACTGATCTTACATATTTTGGTTGCTTTTTTCTCCTATCTGCTAATTTCCTGATGTCTATATAATAATACATCTGTCATCCACTCTATGAAAACTTATCTTTCCTACATATGTTTATATACCCACATTTTCTATTCTTACAGAGTTTGTGGTTATGAACTGTTAATATTTCTCTAAGCAGCAGTAATGCATACACTTGAAAATCAGAGAGGAAAGTGATGTATATCTTACATGTAGCTGTTATTTCTATACATACATATATTTATATACATAACCCTTTCTTTCAAATATAGACATATCTATATACTCTATATCATCTTTACCTATCTATAGCAACATTTGTATCTCTAGTTCTATAAATTCACCCTTCACTATTTGTCCTGAAGAATATGAATACAATCAAGCCCATACTTGATTATACTCCCCTCTTGAGTAGAAGTGAAAATCTTGAACTGACTTTACAGGTCGAGTCATAAGCACACATGCATTCTGTGATATGGTCTAAGTCTCACAGTTCTGCCTGTTTTATAAACATGTCAAAGCTCTCAGCCATCCTACTAAAACAGAACAATGAAAGATGTTGATTTTTAACTCAGTAAAGTCCAGTTTTTCAGAATAACACACACAAGGCTGTACTATTGTAATCTACATCCCTCCCCGATAGGGAGGCTCAGCCCTACCCTTTGGGCTTTGTGCCAGTGGCTACCAATCCTGTGAGTTAGTATATCAGCAGCTATAGAAGTTACAGTGGAGAAACCTCACAGTCATGTGCATTTTTTCCAGGTAGAAAAAAAAAATCCTCCAGTATAAACAGAAACAAGATAGTGTGTAATTACCCTGAACACATCATTTTGCTGTTTTCTTATTGTAGGTTAAAAAAAAAAATCACAACTCTACTTCTCCCTTATCAAACTTCAATAAAGTAATTAAATTTAAATATGTGTTTTAATTTATTCTTGGTTTGGTTTTGACTTTCTGGTTTAGAATATACATCCACAGAAGCAAGAGACCATAGTTAATAAATGAGAGCCTTGTCTAAACTACACCGAGAAGGCAGGCAAGAAATAGTACACACTTTTCAGTGTGGATCTTAAAGCAATGTCACTAATATCATTTTGGATAGAATTCTCACTCCTGCTGTTTAGAAAGCAAATCAGCTAATGCTGTAATTTCTCTTCTTGATAAGATTCATCAGTGGTTGATTCCCAAAACTGCACAGTAAGTACATGCACAAAATGTAATCAACCAAATCATTAGCATTTATTAAAGAAGACAGTTTCAAATTGATGGGCAGTCTTGGAGAAAAGTATAAATCTCCTCCTTTCTAAATCCTATTTGAATAAATAACCAGAATGTATTTTTGAACACAATCAAATGTATTCTTATATTTTCCATGAAAAATGGATCAGTATACAAGCCCCAATCCACATTGGCAAAGCACCATGTTGAAGACATTAAATCGGATTTCAGATTCACAAGAAATAGCAAGTATGTTAAAGATGCATTGATGTCTTTGCCTGACATTATAAACAACATCATTTCAAATTAATATATCAGTCTCTAACCTTTTCTTGCATTTGCTATAAAGTTGATGGTTATACTTTGTCAAAAGCAGTTATCCTTAAGTCCCCTGAGAAGAATTCTGTTTAAATGTTGTTTCTCCTCGATTGCTGTAGATCAAGGCAACTTGAAGATAATTACCATACTTTCATTTTTTTTTCACATTAAAGAGTAAATATAAAAAGTTGTTGCTGTTGTTAAGGTGCTAAGTCGTGTCTGACTCTTTTATGATCCCATGGAACGGTACCCTGCCAGGTTTCTCTATCCATGAGATTTCCCAGCCAAGAATACTGGAGTGGGTTGCCTTTTCCTTCTTCAAGGAATCTTCCTGACCCAGAGATAGAACCCACACCTCTTGCATTAGCAGATGGATTCTTTACCACTGATACTAGGGAACCGCAAATTAACTTTTGGGGTTAATTTTAAATTTAAAATTAACTTTTGCCAGTTAGTGGTAACACTCTTGTTTTTCAGTATTGTTATGATTACCAAATTATCTAATAGTTCATTTCTTTTAAAAATAATGAGTTTGTGAAATGCAAACATATTATTACTTGCATTTTACTTTTCAGATTCTAAAACCCAGGTTAATTAATTAGATTAATACCTAATATCTTATATATTAAGATATCTGATACCTGCTTTAGAACAGACTATATTATGGTACATTAATATAAATTATTCTAAAATACATCTTTGGGCAGGATTCTTATAAATATTTTTACAAGTTTATGAAAACTTATGAAATGTTATCTTTTTGTCTAAATACTTACCAGTTCATTTAAAAAAAATGCAGCATATCTCATGAAACAGCTCCCATTTTCCTACACACAATTAAATCTTAACCTAAAGAGTTAAATCAGTTGCTTCTATTAGTTACTAAGATTTCACAATTCCTCATGATATACAATAAAAAAGTGTTTTTATGGTAGATCCACTCTACATGTCATCATATACACTATTTAAATAAGCTACAGATTTAAAAAGAAAAGCCACTGTTCAGATGTTCGTTGTAAGTTTGTTGTAAGGCTGATCTTCTAACACATATTGTTGTTCCCTACTAGTGATGGGTTCTGCAGAGAAAAAAGGATGGCAAGAAGTGAGAGTCTGTTAATAGGTCATAGATGTAGCCTCTGTTTGCAAGATTCTGAATCTTATCCCAAGATTCTGGGGTAATGCATGAAAAATTAAGTCATGCACAAATGTTTCCAATTACTCACTTGTTTGGCATCACATAGACTGAACCAAACATGGAAATTAAAGCCTACATTTTTCACCCGGTTGTTTACTATATTATAGATTATTACTATAGGATAGATATAATACTATATATAGGTCATATTTCTGAACTTATACAAAAGTAACTATGACTTTTCCTATTTTACCATTTCAGAATCAAACAAAGGATTGAAGTCAATCCATAGAGATACTAAAATAAGGCATTTCAAGTATTTTAAGAATGGTTATGAGTAGACCAGTGACAATGACTCAGAATGGCATAACTGAATTGTTTCATAAGTCAAGAGCTACATTGGTCCTCTTATAACCTTTAAAAACTTAAAAAAATGAATGTGAACTATTACAAGATTACTACATTTTGAATATACCAGGAAAATCAAACCTTAGCCCACACATGGTAATTAATTTCCTCACACCCTTCAATTGCTTAAAGGCACCTCTCTCATGGTCTCTGGCTTCTAGAGTTAATTGTCCAGTGACATGTCACATTGTACCTTCAGCCAGAATACCTACTACAGGTTTTTTCCTCTTCTGCTGGAAACTGACATCATGTACTGAAAGATGAAGGGGCCAATGCGCTTCTGAAGAAGCATGTAGTCATGAGACTTCACCTGCCACCACAGATAGGAAAAAAGGAGGGGGGTACTTAGCAATTTCAAGAGCCACAATTTACCATGGAAGCCTCTACTTAATATTCCGCTTGATCTGCCAAGTTTATAGCCTGGCAAATCTGAATACAAATGTCGATGCAAATGAGGATTCATTATTCTTACAAGGTCTTTGTGTTGAAGCTTAATGTAACTTGGTTCCTATGGTTGCTCAGGGAACATAGATTGCAAGACAGCAAAAAATGATGAAAAGAAGAAAAATAGAGAGAGAAAATAATAGGAATAGAAGGAAAGGCTTAAAATGCACTTCAGCCTGAAATGTGAGGAGACATAGGAACAAAGCATTGTCATTACACTCTCTCCTTCTTGACACTTATATTTACTTCTCATCAGCAACAGAGGAGTTAATCACTCAAGAACATTCGAACCAGAGAGAAAACATAACAATTCTCTTTTTACTGATTATAACACATTGTTCCCATTATAAAACCAATTCTTCAAATTGTCAAAAATTTTTACCATTTTTAAATAATTATAGAGCTCATGGGCTGGTGGGACCTACACATTCCGATCTCTAAGAAGACAGCAAATGCATTTAAAAAACCCCACCCAACAATTCCTTTCCTTTCCCTATGGATTAATTGCCAAATAATTCTGAATCAACATGTCAAGAAAGCTAAAATTAATAAACTACACGTTGAAAAATCACAACAGTTTAACATCATTCATTTATTGTTTACCATAACCCAAGGCACGCAAAGCTTGCAAAATCCCAAGTTAGGGGAAATCCTGAGAGGCTGCAAAATTATGATTCTATCTCATCTACCATAGTATATTGTTCCGATGAATCTTTTGTATGGTTAGCTGTTGTTTACATATAAATACCTTCTGCGGAAATAAAAATGTACTGAAGGTAACCGGAGCTGATACGATGATCCCAAGATCATTGCAGTAAGGCTTGCTTCTTCATCCATAAATAAAGCACATTTGCATCCATTCAGTCAAATTAGCTCCATTAAAAAAGGTGGTTATAATTAGCTCCTTTTTCTGGTTCACGGGAAAAATTCTTGCATGCCTGCTGTTTTGATTAAATCCACCATTGTCTTCCAATAGCTAGTGCTAATTCTTCCAAGGAAATCTTCAGTTGAGGTGTTATTTTATTCTGCGCCTCCGTGAGTTGTCTAATTTACGCCAAGTCCCTGCAGTGTTTCCTTAAGCCATCCTCTTTGTCTTGCCTTTGAAATTTACCAAATCTTACAAGAAATCAATACTTAATTGATTATTCACTTTTCTGCAGCTTCAAACAGCAAGCACGCATAAGATCCTAGAGGAGTCCCCCGATTGCCAATGCAGGAGGTTGTTTGGTGGCAGAGCCCTGCAAGGGTCCAACAGCAAGCATTCCATGGAGCCGTGCACTGGCGTGGGGTGCCAGTGTCTGATAAAGAAAACGAAGATGCTCTAACGAAGCAGGAAAAGTTCCTGGATGAGGCAGATCCATCTCAAGGCTTTGGATAAAAGGCTGAAGCAGGAGCAATTGGATCCCAGAACATTATATAGATATCTATTTTTTTTTTTTTTGCATGAATCATTTTTTGATTTTTCCTTACCCTTTTCTTCCCATGACACTGAAGTGGAATATCCCAAGTGCCGCCGAACTCAGAGAATTCCACGCCGGAATGGGGGTGAGACTGGTGTCGTACCTCTGGCATAGGATAAGGATGGCAGGCACGTAATATTACGAAATGTAGGACAAATTCAAGCGAAAGAGAGGGAGAGGGAGAGAGAGGGGGAGAGGGAGAGCCAGAGACAGATGGCGGATCTGGCTAAGAGCCAAAGCCAGTGAAATGAATTACATTGCTGAATAACTGTACACCATTGATTCTGCCACTTGTTGCTGCATGGCAAAAAAAAAAAAAAGGAAAAAAAAGCCCCAGTGTATGTATGCTGGAATCTCCTTATTCTTCATGTGTACAGCAGACAACTTTCATGCACAACTCCATCCTGACCTGCTATGCTCCGTGTGTCTTGGGTGGGTGTGTAGACGCGGCAGAAGGTTGAGGGCCCATATGTATGCCCGAGAAAACGAATGTGTGTGTGCGTCTGTATGTGAGAGAGAGGCAAAACAATCCTTGCAATCCAGCCATTTTTGTTTAATGAAGAATGGAAGACTGGCATTCAGAGATGTGGTTAGGTGTCGCATATTAATGTGGGCTCACCCGACAGCCTCCGCCTCTTTAAAAAGGAGTGGCACAGAAGTGAAACCCTTATAGATCAACCACGTGGGAGAATCAACTCTCGAGGAACCCTATCATCTCTAAACCCACAAATGGGGCACAAGGAATTCCTCAGAGGAACAAGTTGCTCTCTGACAAGAAGAAAAGCTGGCCCCACAGAGGATGCAATGTTTGGGTGTTTTCAAAAAGACAGACAGTCTCTGCAGATTGTTCAATAAATGCTTCAGACCCAGTACTGAGGGGAGACATGATGGGATGCCCAGGGGGCTTTGGAAATCAAATACAATGTTTGAGTAGCACAATTTGAGGTACATTATAAAAAAGCAATTTGAATTGCCAATGAGGCGACACATATCTGCATGCTAATTAGACCTGTGTCAAGGGTAGTCTGCAGGGGAGGAATGTGTGTGGAGCTCTGCTGAGAGATTGTTTCTGCATAAATTATCAGCTTTGTCCTACTGATCATTTTCCCAAACAAACATGAAATGCAAGATCAAAAGGCGATTCTAAAATTAAAATTATTGATTGACAAAGCCTAGATTTCAGAATCTAATTAGACGAGGCACAAACAAAAGCTGATATTATTACCGACTATGCCTGAGCTAGCAGCCAGATCGTGCGGGGTTTGTAATTTATCTTTGTTTATGCGGCCAGGATATTAAAAATGTAATTAAAATGGTAAAGTGATCTGATCAGAAATAGCCACCTAGTGGAAAGTATATTATTTTAAATGGATTATAAAGGCATTGGACTGTGCAAATAAAAAGGTTTTTGTTTCTTTCATGACAAACCTAGCATCTCATTGAGATCTTGCTATGCAATTTATCTTTTGCTAATAAGTTGTCTTTTGTGTTTTGTTCCATAGATAAGAAACATCATTTGTAACTCTTATGTGTACACTAACAAACATTGTTATTACAGGTGGTATTCTGTTATCATAGGAACATCTCTCATAAATTATGGCATTTTTTTGGTCACAAGTGGAAGGAATTCAACACCTATTTTGTATACCCATCACAGACATTAGATATAGCAATTATATGTAGTCAGTATCACTAGCAGGTAGTCATTCCCTCTGCTTTTGCACTGTCTCTCATTTAAAGTGGGTCTGGATATCTCTAGAACTTGGCATTAGTGGGCATCTTCAGCCTTGAAAATGGGGTTGCAAAGCAAACTCATTTGCCCACTGAGTGCCTTCTTCAACTTACTGCTTCAGAACAGATACAGTTGCATAAAAGCATGTAATAAGGTGATTCAAGTGATTTATAGGCTAGATCTTCTCTCATTTAGCAACATTTGGGAAGTGCCAATGAATTATTTTAGAAGCAAATTGTCTAATATAAAATTTATTAACCAAAATGCATCTGCTGTCATCTAATTGTGGATTTTGCAGCCAGCTGCCAGAAACAGACTTGTGATTCTCTATAGCCTCTAAAAATGCATGATAAATACTTTTAAGAAAAATGAGAGACCTGGCTGGTGAGGTCTACATAAGAAATGTTGGAGACCATTTATTTTCTTTTTTTCATGAAATCACTGTGGACTGGCTCAGTTCCCTTTTAAGAAATTCACAATTTAGGGTTCTGTCAGCAGCTCTGGGGTCTTTTGTTAGGTGCACTTAAAATGCCAGATTAAATATTAATATGTGGTTAGAGTTGTGCTATTTTGCAAGCCCTGAAACCCTATTAGTAAATCATGATCTGGTGACTGATGCAAGAAATTTCAAGGCGCCAACAGTGCAGATTGCTTTATGCCCATCAATCAGATGGATCGCTAATTTTTAGTCAATTGGGCCTTTGGACTCATAGCTGTAAGCAGGTACTTTTTCCATCAGTAGAGAACATGGTCCACCTGCAATAGCATTTTCTGCCCAAAACGTGCACCCAAGTGGGCAGAGTTTTTTGCATTGTTAATAACCGTCTTTGCATGAGTAGTGCTCTGTTTTAAAATATAGTTGTGTTGCAAGATACCCAGAAAGAAATAGTTGTAGATTTCCTAGGTTTCCCAGAAATGTTTCAAAAGAAATTAAAGGAGGGGAGAGGCTAACATGAAAAAGACTGTCAAACCCATTAGAATCCTTTTTAAGTCAGAAACTGTGAACTAACAATGTAATCCTAGAGAGTTTCAACAATATCTCTGAAACTATGGCTCAGACGGTAAAGCGTCTGTCTACAATGCGGGACACCCAGGTTCGATCTCTGGGTTGGGAAGATCCTCTGGAGAAGGAAATGGCAACCCACTCCAGTACTATTGCCTGGAAAATCCCATGGACAGTGGAGCCTGGTAGGCTACAGTCTATGGGGTCACAAAGAGTCGGACACGACTGAGTGATTCCACTTATGGTGAGTTAGAAGATAGAGCCACCCATAAAAGATCAGTGAAAAGACTTTTAAAGATAAAAATACTAGGAACCAACTAAGAACTGTATGAAAGTATAATCTTTCTGAAAATATGTCCACATAACATGCTTGTGCCCTTGCAAAGTGAGAGTTTTTTTTTCAACATATGGCTTGTTTCTGAAATGTGGTCAGAATCACTATTTGATCCTATGATAATCCAGGTGGGAAAACATCTTTATTGGCGATATTTGTTTCATGCAGATGGGCCTTGACTCCTAAATCCTGGTAATATGAATTAACATATTTCATTATAATATTTACCAATTATAAAGCATTTTCCTCTTCATGGATACTATCCAAGCTTATGTTGGGTTCTGTTTTACCATCTGTCTTTTTGTTTTTCTTTCATCCTACAGACCATTCTACAATTCAGAGCTAGTAATGAATTTAAAGGGATGAGCATGAAGGACTATTGTCTTTTCCTTTCTCTCTTGTAACAATTATTATTATACAATAATAATATCATAGTTATATAATATTATTATAACAATTATTATTTTTATTGATTCAGGAATACTAGGTAGAGTTCAGAAGTTCAAGCCAACATTTAAGCAATCCATGTTTTTAGTCACATTTTAGTTTAGTGTCTTCACTCATGTATAGAAATATAACACCCATAAGTTAAAGTATTGAAATCAAATTTTAATCTATAAAATTAGTCAATTTACTATATTATAATGACAACATTATACATAAGATTCATTCATACACACCCCACATACAATTTCACTTTTTAAGTAACTCTGAAACTCAAAGTTGTGACAATCACACACTCAGACTGTTGAGTAATTGTCCTTATTTAACATAGAAAGGGCCAATGGGAAGCTGAGCATTATTCGGTGGGTAGTCAGCCTGAAATATCTTCTGTGGGTTGCTCTCTCTCACTTCAGGTATTCCCTGTGCCTCTCACCCTGCCCTACATAAAGGAGTGCATGAGTTTCTACTGCTCTTTTTCTCCATAGCTATAGTTCTTTTCACCGTAACATGAAAAACAATATCTTGTCTTTATATTCTTTCCCATGCTTTCAAAAATATTTAACTGACTTACTGAGATGAAGGGAAAAATCAGAGAAATTTACAGATGCAACAGATTCAGTGCTAAAAAATTTCAAAACAAAGTGTTTGACATTCTCAGCACCAGACTACACTAGGTTCCTCCTGTTTCACACTCCAATACCACTTTGTCTTTCCTCGTAACGATGTCTAGAATTGCTAATTTAATTATTTTAATGACTTAAAAAAAAATCAGACATGAGGACAGGAGCACTGTCTATCTCATTCACTAAGCATAGTTCCTACTATGTAGTAATTATTCATTAACTATTTGTGAACCAGTGGTTGAATGAATAATTAGTCCTGAGAACAGCATTAATGAGTCAATTTTAGGAGTAAAGTTGAAAGTGCCTCGGAGGAACAGTAAGTCCTGCTGAAGCATACATTTCTCTAACATTTTAGTTTGCTGCTCTCATTGGCACAAATTTTTATCATGATGTTTCAGTGGAGAAAAGCATGACAATTCAATTTTCAGATAATCAATTTATGAGATGTTTTCTTTGAATTGTAAGGTACTAGTTCTTAAGGAAACATTCTGCCTAGCTGTACATCTATCAACCACCATATAGGTGGTTGGACCAGAAATTCTTTAAGGTTCCATTGACCTCTAAATGGCTATGTTCTGTGTGTCCACAGAGTTGACCTGAAGACTATTATAGTATTATTGTAGCCTATTATTGTAGGCTAAGCTGCAATAACAAAGAGATTCAGAATAGAGTAGCACAAACTTTCAGAAGATTATTCCTCATGGAATAGTTCATATATAAGGAGGTAGTCCAGGAGAAGTGGGCAGCTCAACAAGCTCAGAATGGCTCCCTGTTTCCATCTTGCTGCTCTAATATTTTCATTTTAAACCTGGTCTGGATTCCAGTCAGTGGGGATGTTTGAAAAGACAAAGTTTCAATAACTTTAGACTGTGAAATGTTTGCACCCTGTTTTATGTCCTGGATATGTTCCAGTATCTCCTGGTTTATAGTCTATGGGTTCAGTTCAGTTCAGTCCAGTTCAGTCACTCAGTCGTGTCCGACTCTCCGCGACCCCATGAATCACAGCACGCCAGGCCTCCCTGTCCATCACCAACTCCCGGAGTTCACTCAAACCCATGTCCACAGAGTCGGTGATGCCATCCAGCCATCTCATTCTCAGTCGTCCCCTTCTCCTCCCGCCCCCTTGAATAGAATTTATATCCTACTGTTGTGTGAAAATTGAATAAATCTTAATTATGCTGAATTGACTTATAGTGCTTTTTAGGTCTACTATGTCTTTCTACTTCTCTGTTTATTCATTCTATTAATTTTTGAGAGTTTGATATTGAAACTTCAACTAAAAATCTTAATTTACCTACTTAAAAAATTGCAATATATAGTGTAACTATATGTAACTTTGCTTTGTATTTTCCAAGTCTCCTGTAAATGTGTTATTATACTTTTATAATTTAAAAAAGAAAAAAGAAAGGGAAGTACAAGCATTTTCATGACATCAGTTCAGTTCAGTTCAGTTCAGTCGCTCAGTCGTATCCGACTCTCTGCGATCCCATGAATCACAGCACGCCAGGCCTCCCTGTCCATCACCAACTCCCGGAGTACACTCAAACTCGTGTGGCCACACCTATTATAAGGACCCTTGAAAATATAGCTTTTTAAGTGGATGAGAACATGCAGCTACTTGGAAGAAGGAGCGAATGAAAACCAGGAAGAAATTAGCATCTATTTTAAGGACTCCTCTCAAAGTGCTTTCTCTCTTCTGACCCGTGCATCTCACAGGTTTTTCCTTATTACTATTCAAATTCTGACTCTTTTTGGCCTTAGAAGTCACTCTACTTTTGTGTTAGTTTTCTCTTTGACAAAATGAAGGATTTGAACCGGCTTTTTGCAAAGTGTTATTCTGTCTCTAATCTGTGATTCTCCTTGTTTTTCAAGTAAGAGAAGTGTGTGTGTGTGTCAGTCAGTCATGTTCTACTCTGCAACCACATGGACTGTAGCCCATGAGGCTCCTCTCTCCAAGCGAGTTGCCATTTCCTTCTCTGGGGGATCTTCCCAACCCAGGGATCATAAGAGAGGTAAAATAAGAGAATGTGTTATATCTATTCTGCTGCTGCTGGTAAGTCGCTTCAGTCGTGTCTGACTCTGTGCGACCCTATAGAGGGCAGCCCACCAGGCTCCCCCATCCCTGGGATTCTCCAGGCAAGAACACTGGAGTGGGCTGCCATTTCCTTCTCCAATGCATGAAAGTGAAAAGTGAAAGTTAAGTTGCTCATTCATGGCCGACTCTTCGCGACCGCATGGACTGCAGCCTACCAGGCTCCTCTGTCCATGGGATTTTCCAGGCAAGAGTACTGGAGTGGGGTGCCATTTCCTTCTCCGTGTTATATCTATAGACACAAATAATTTTACACACTCATAAAAATGTCTCTAAAATGTAGTCTTGAGCAACTTTACAATGTCTTATGAAAGGCAAATTTTTTTTCTCAAAATTTATCAGAATGTTACAGTTCACCAATACTTCTTAATCCTCTCTGTGACTTTCAAGAGCTGTGATTCTTCTTTCTTTAATATCAAAGTTATTTTAGGACATATTTTCAGTATTGTACTAATCATAACCAGAGTAACTGTACCATATTCCTCTTTACATCAACAGGTAGAAAGACAGTTTCAAACAAGCTATGGTAGGGCAGAAGTAAAAAGAGATGATAATAAATATTTGAGTATCTTCTTTCTGTGAGATAACATAAAAATTACAGTTAATGGCACAATAGAGATCAAATCATACACTTTACCTTTAATAAGTTTATAATTCCATGAGTTTGTGGAGACTTGTTTTATTTGTTATAAGAAGCAAAAGAAATGTGTTCTACAATTTTTAGTGGAAGAAAGATATCTTTGAATTCACCCTCTTGGGGGAAACAAACTTATTCCTTGTGCTGAAAGCAAGTTTAATTTGATAGCAAGTACAATTTGGTGTTTGAATTTTATGGCAATTTTTGGTCAAGGCACATACCAAGTAGAAATAAATTTATAGATTTACAGAGTGAGAAGGCAGGATTGCCAGGTGTTAATTAGAGAGTTCAAGTCAGTGACACATTTTCCTTAGGAACTGCAGGAACTCAAACTCACAGCCTTAGAGTCAGAACCAAGGATCTAATTTCTGGAAAAATGAGTTTATTCTTGTTGTTCAGTCACCAACTCTTTGTGACCCTGTCAGCTGCAGCATGCCAGGCTTCCCTGTCCCTCACTATCTCCTGGAGTTTACCTAAGTTCATGTCCATTTCATTGGTGTTGCTGCCCAAACATGTCATGCTCTGCTGCCCTCTTCTCCTCTTGCCTTCAATCTTTGGTGATGGACAGGGAAGCCTGGTGTGCTGTAGTCCATGGGGTTGCAAAGAATTGGACATAACTGAGTGACTGAACTGAACTAAATACAGCTCAAGGCTGCATTAACACAAGTTGCTACCTAGGCATGAAAATACAAAGGTTACTAGTTATACCACTCAAAGTGTTTTGTTTCATTCTCTTTTTAAAATTAATTTTTATTGGAGTTTAGAGGGCTTTTTTAGGAAGAAAAATTATTGCAGGTGATTTGGGAAAGGCTGAGGTTATGTAGAAAAATACATCAATTTCATACACTTTTTACTAAGCAATTGTAGCCTACTATATGTAGTATTTTGCACCAGGCACAGGTAAAATCACTGTTTTACCAGGGAAGGAACTAAGCATATGATTAGACGAAGGCTCAGAGAGAATTTATTATTGACCTGAACTATAGTGTTGGTAATGAAAGTAAATAGAAGAGAAAGTATGGAGACAGGCTCTTCAAGACTGCATGTCTGAACAGAAAAGGAGTTCAGAATAAAACTGAGATATGGAACTTGAATAACAAAGAAGATTCTAATATCATTAACAAAAATGGAGAATGTAGAAATTATTTGGGGTTCTGTTGGTCATGAGGCCTGTTGAACTTAATTATTGGTGATGAACTCATAGATAATTTTTTAACAGGCATTTGAAAGTAAAGATCTGGAATTTGGATGCTCAGAGAAGAAAGAGTAAGGTAATTATGAATCGTTTATAAAGGCAGGAATTAAAACCATGGCCATGCATCACATGACAGAGTAGAATGCTTAAAAACAGAAAAGATAAAGCAGGAGAGCATAAACATTCATTCACTTGTTCAGCAAATAACTATTGAATCGAATGCCTATGAAAAATAGAGTATTCTGTTGTGTGAAAAATTGCATAATCTTAATTATATTGAATTGTTTCTTAGTGCTTTTCATGTCTACTAGTGTTCTACTTTTCTGCCTATTCATTCTATTAATTTTCAAGAGTTTGATATTGAAACTCCAACTAAAAATCCTAATTTATCTACTTAAAAATAATTACAATCTATCGTGGAACTATATGTAACTTTGTCCTATATTTTTCAAGTCTCCTGTAAATGTATTATCATACTTTCATAATTTAAAAAGTAAAAATAGAAAGAGAAAATGTAGAGAGGGTGGGACTTGCCTTGGGGTCTTTGGCTGGGACTTTATGCTTCCACTTCTAGAGGCATAGATTAGATCCCTGGTTGGGGAACTAGGACCTGGCATGCCGTGCAGTGCAGCCAAAAGAATAAATAAATAAAATGATATGGAAAGAATAACAATGTTCTATAAATTTAAAAACCATAGAGGGGTTGAGAATTTTAAGAAAACAAGAGTTGTACATGGAAAAAGCTAAAAAACTGCCAAGTAGACTAAAGAAAGCTCGGGAAAGACTATTGTACTAGAAAAAATATTGCACAATTATTATTATTTATTATTGTACAATTATTATACTAGGAAATAATTGGCTATGTTTAAATTAGATGCTTTGGTCAATAGAAGGTATAAAAGCTAATTTGAAATGAAGTAAAACGGGGGGGGTGCAATTAAAAAAGCAAGATGACAGGATAGAATCTTCTTTTTTCAAGTAAGTTATTTGAAGACTCTAAAGCTCAACATGAGAGTCCCTTGTACCGCAAGGAGATCCAACCAGTCCATTCTAAGGGAGATCGATCCTGAGTGTTCATTGGAAGGACTGATGCTAAAGCTGAAACTGCAATACGTTGGCCACCTCATGCGATGAGTTGACTCACTGGAAAAGACTCTGATGCTGGGAAAGGTTGGGCACAGGAGGAGAAGGGGACGACCGGATGGCATCACTGACTCTGTGGACATGAGCTTGAGTGAACTCCGGGAGTTGGTGATGGACAGGGAGGCCTGGCGTGCTGTGATTCATGGGGTCACGGAGAGTCAGACATGACTGAGCGACTGAACTGAACTGAACTGAAAGCTCAACATTCAGAAAACTAAGATCATGGCATCTGGTCCCATCACTTCATGGCAAATAGATGGGGAAACAGTGGAAACAGTGTCAGACTTTATTTTTGGGGGCTCCAAAATCACTGCAGATGTTGATTGCAGCCATGAAGTTAAAAGACGCTTACTCCTTGGAAGGAAAGTTATGACCAACCTAGATAGCATATTAAAAAGCAGAGACATTACTTTGCCAATCAAGGTCCGTCTAGTCAAGGCTATGGTTTTTCCAGCAGTCATGCATGGATGTGAGAGTTGGACTGTGAAGAAAGCTGATCACCAAAGAATTGATGCTTTTGAACTGTGGTGTTGGCAAAGACTCTTGAGAGTCCCTTGGACTGCAAGGAGATCCAACCAGTCCATTCTAAACGAGATCAATCCTGGGTGTTCATTGGAAGGACTGATGCTAAAGCTGAAGTTCCAATACTTTGGTCACCTCATGCAAAGAGTTGACTCACTGGAAAAGACCCTGATGATGGGAGGGATTGGGGGTGGGAGGAGACGGAGACGACAGAGAGTGAGATGGCTGGATGGCATTACTGACTCTATGGACATGAGTTTGAGTGAACTCTGGGAGTTGGTGATGGACAGGGAGGCCTGGCGTGCTGTGATTCATGGGGTCGCAAAGAGTTGGACACGACTGAGCGACTGAACTGAACTGAACTGAAAGTGAAAATCGCTCTACAGTGTCCAACTCTTTGTGACCCCAGGGACTGTGGAATTCTCCAGGTGAGCAAATGGGGGTGGTTAGCCTTTCCCTTCTCCAGGGGATCTTCCCAATAAAGGGATCAAACCCAGATCTCCCACATTGCAGGTGGATCCTCTACCAGCTGAGCCACAAGAGAAGTCCAAAAATACTGGAATGGGCAGCCTAGCCCTTCTCAAGTGGATCTTCCTGACCCAAGAATTGAACCGGGGTCTTCTGCATTTCATGCATTAGAGAAGGAAATGGCAACCCACTCCAATGTTCTTGCCTGGAGAATCCCAGGGACAGGGGAGCCTGGTGGGCTCCCATCTATGGGGTTGCACAGAGTCAGATACATCTGAAGTGACTTAGCAGCAGCTGCTCCTGCATTGCTGATGGATTCTTTACCAACTGAGCTATCAGGGAAGCCCTGAAAACTCTAAGGGACATTCATTTCACAGGTTAAAAAAAAAGTGTGACTTCCCATGTTCCAGTGGTTAAGAATCCACCTTGTAAGCAAGGGACATGAGTTCAGTCCCTGGTCAGGGAACTAAGATCCCACATGCCACAGAGCAACTAAGCCCTTGTGCTGAACTGCTGAGCCTGTGCACCACTACTATGGAGTATACCTGCCGCAACCAAAGATCCCACATGACAGAACTAAGACCCAGTGCAGCCAAATCAATTCATTAATATTTTTAAACAGTTATCATGGCTATAGGAAAATGAAATTTGCTTGAGAAGATAAACTAGAGTAGTTCCACATTTCAGTTCCAAAGGAGGAAATCTCTTATGTGTGAGAAATACACCCTGGTTTTAAACATGAATTTCTAAAAGCCCATTTTCATAATCTCATAGGTTACCTTCCTTTTCAGAGCAAGGCAACACGGAAGGATCCTTGACCCTATGAAAGATGTTCATGTGCCAAATGGATACTTATATCTTGAGGCCAGGTTCTGACATATAATGCAGTAGCCAGGAGCCTTGAAGGTACTGGGCTTCAACTCAAATTCTCTCATTGGATCCCTGTGAAAACGAAAATACGTTTAAGCACCCTTTGCGAGAGTTAGAGCCATGCCTTAGCAGTAACAAACATTATTATGAGTTTTATTAGGTTGCAACTGGTTTCCACCTGATCTAGAAAGTCACCTTGCACCTATGTAAAGAGGATTATTTATGTAATTATCTGCACACATGTCCCCATAAACCACTATACATAATCATTTCATGACATTCAAATTCAGCACAAAAACATCATGACCTAAGTACAAATATTATTACTATAATGGGTTTTCATTTCTAGAGGTCGTCAGGGGAAGGGATTAATTTTGCTGCTTTATTGTACACACAGCACTGTACACAGAGTCATGTTATGACTCTGTCTTGAAAATTGCATTTGGATGTAATAAGAAAGGAATTTTTAAAAACAATTTTACAATTTTAGATGCATTAACTGAGTTTCACTCCATCATGCTTTGCTAACAGATTTGAGCCCTTTCATTCAGACAACATTGAGTCTTGTCAGTTTTAGAAGGAAAATGTTTCAAATGCTTGCTTAAAATTCTTTTCCCATCCTTTCTTTGATGACTTTTTGATTGCCAGATCAGCCTACAAATACTCCATATCATGACACTTCTGAGGAACAGTTTTTAATTTAACAATATGGACAATTAGGTATGACAGAGACCTGACTTATTGGTTGAGTCACAGTTTTTCATCAAAGTGTATTTCTCAGGGCTCAGGTAATAGGTAGAGTTTCGTGCTATTCTCTGATCAGTTTCAGCTCATGGAACTTTGGGATTTTTTTTTTTTACGGATTATTTAATTAGAATGTCAAATTGATCTTGCAACTCTAGGAAATGTCTATTTGACGTATGTGAACCATAATACTTAATCCATGAAGCATTAAGCTCAGAAGAGGTCTGTCTTAAAGGAATTGTCTATTTTTGCAGAGCAAGGCAGCTTCTTATAAAGCTGCTAGTTTCTATGAATTAACAAGACATGGCACTAAAAGCAACCTGTAGGTTAAATATATAATTAAAAAGATCAGCCTATGCAGCTCTAAATTTATGTTACCCAAAACAGATGTGTACATATATTTTTCATATTTGGATCAAACTGGTTATTTTATGTCAGGCTGAAATTTAATCCATTTTTTAATCCATTATACTGTTAAATGAACTTATTTATTTATTTTTCAGAATTATTTATTCCATATACAGTTCTTACATAAGAATGTATATACCATATACATTATTTTATGTTAAAAGACATATGAGTTATGAAAGATTGAATCAAACAGGGGCATGTAGATTTTACATTTATTTTAAAAAGTTATCGTGGTTTTCTCTGTGTTGACAATTATACTTTCTTTCTGTTTAGACATAAGTGAAAAGTCAAAATGTCTATTTTGGGGAATTGTCAAAATCATTTTTGGCCTATTCTAGAATTTTGGGGGGATCGTAACTCCAAGATCGAATCAATGCTACAAGCTTTCTACCTAAAAAGTGTTTGGATGTAGTCAAACACAACTTTTTCTTATAACTTGTGGAGGTTTATAGAATTCCAAAATTTCATGTGTGTGCGCACGTGTGTGTGTGTGTGTGTGCGTGCATGTGTGCGCGCGCGCACTGTTAGTTGTGTCCAACTCTTTGAGACCCCATGGACTGTAGCCTGCCACTTTATTTTTGTCCATGGGATTTTCCAGGCAAGAGTACTGGAGTGGACTGCCATTTCCTCCTCCAGGGATTCTTCCCTACCCAGAGATCGAACCTGCATCTCTTACATCTCCTGAATTGTCATGCAGGTTCTTTACCACTAGCATAACTATTCAGAATAGTGTAGACTATATTATGGTAACAAATGACCCCCAGATCTCAGGGACTAATAGTAATAATGATTTAAGTTGTACCTGTACTGCACATCCATTGTTACTTGAGTAGGTGGAGTGGCAGTTCTCCACAAGTCTCTTCATTTTTGTATGCCTTGAAACAGGCCTGACTGTTTTTGTTCTGAACTATCTTTTCGAGAATGTATAGCTTAACAAACTTGAAGCTAGAGATATGCATCTCTCCAGAGAAAAGGAGAGTACAAGATAATTTCTTTCTCTGTGGTGAATGTCACACCATGAAAAAGATTTGGGTTCCCTAAACTAAGAGTTTCTCTTCTGTCAAATACCCTAGTGGGTATGCAGGCATCCCCGTCGTCTTTGCATCACTGTGAAAACAGAGGCTCCAGGAACTTGAGCAAACAATGAGAGTCTTACAGTTATTGTTTCGTTGAGTAATAAATTCCTTTGTCTCTGATCCAGCAGACTTGTGTCTTTTTCCCTAGCATGCCAACATTGTGGCAGCCTAATTTGTTAGCCAAGAAGTAGAGCAAAGTTTCAGAAATGATATCTCATGACTATTATCTGGAAAATCATGGGTTTCAGAAGTGGTCCCTATTTTCTTCTAAATATTTTTTCTAAATATTCATTTATTATATTATGTAACTTCGTTATATAATATATATAATTTACTATGTAAAAAATAATAATATAAGATATAATTATAAAAAATTTTATATTTATTTTAAAATAAAAATAAGATATGATTATTCATGTGTCATCTAATATTATATCCCATACCAGCTATTCAAATATTCTACCCAGTGGGAAGTGCTAATGATGCATATGTATATAGTGAAGTGAAGTCTCTCAATCGTGTCCAACTCTTTGAGACCCCATGGACTGTAGCCCACTAGGCTCTTCCATCCATGGGATTCTCCAAGCAAGAATATTGGAGTAGGTTGCCATTTCCTTCTCCATATGTACAATGTATATAGTATTATATACTAAATGCTTCATCACCCCCAAAATTCATATGCTGAAACCTAATTCTCAATACTATGGTATTTAGATGTGGAACTTTGGGGAGATGATTAGGTTATAATGGCAGAGCCCTTGTAAGTGGGATTAGTATCCTTATAAAAGAGGCTCTAGAGAGCTTCATGCCCCCTCTGCCACATGAGTGCACAGTGAGAAGATGGCTGTCTGTGGACCAGGAGGCAGGCTCTCACCAAACACTGAATTGGCCAGTACCTTGATCTTGGATTTCTCAGCCTCCAGAACTGTCAAAAATAAATTTCTGCTATTTATAATTTGTCTAATCTATAGTATTTTTTACAGCAGCCTGAGCAGTGTATAACAACATATATAATTAGAATAGTCAGATAATAGCCATTTCTTTGACTAGTATTAAGTTCCTAATATTAAAAAGCAGAGACATTACTTTGCCAACAAAGGTCCACCTAGTCAAGGCTATGGTTTTTCCAGTGGTCATGTATGGATGTGAGAGTTGGACTGTGAAGAAAGCTGATCGCCGAAGAATTGATGCTTTTGAACTGTGGTGCCGGAGAAGACTCTTGAGAGTCCCTTGGACTGCAAGGAGATCCAACCAGTCCATTCTAAAGGAGATCAGTGCTGGGTGTTCATTGGAAGGACTGATGCTAAAGCTGAAACTGCAATACTTTGGCCACCTCATGCGACGAGTTGACTCACTGGAAAAGACTCTGATGCTGGGAGTGATTGGGGGCGGGAGGAGAAGGGGATGACAGAGAATGAGATGGCTGGATGGCATCACCGACTCTGTGGCCATGAGTTTGAATGAACTCCGGGAGTTGGTAATGGACAGGGAGGCCTGGCGTGCTGTGATTCATGGGGTCGCAAAAAGTCAGACACGACTGGACGACTGAACTGAACTGAATATGCATAAGATATGAAGCTATGAGACTGGGGTTACTGTGGTGAAAAAAAATGACATGATTGTTATAATTTAATACTTAATGGGCTAGCTATTTCTCTATAAGGAGAAATGATTTTTTAAAAAGAAATAAAACAAAAGCAAGGAAACATAAAGCAAAACTAAACATTTGTTAAATTTTTAATGAAACAACTTTTTGAGATTAATAATAAGCTGAGGAAATCTATTTCAGATAGGATATATAGGGAGGTAAAATTTAAACAGAGACAAGATGTGTCAGATGGAGTAAGTGATTAAAAGAACAGGCTGAGGGGGTGGAAATGTTCTTGGTACAGTTTGCAAATACCATAAGGTAGGAAAGAAGATTGTGGAAATGAATGAAAGTCAATGGAGTTGGAGCAGAGTGAGCTAGAGAAAGTGGTATAATTCGAGATTGAGTCATGAAGGCTATTTGCTGGATGTAGGCCCCCTGAAATCCCCTCAAAGTGGGAGTATATTTTTATGGAAAACAAGAAGAAAATCAGGTTATAATTATAGGTACAATGGGAAATTGTTGAAAGACTTTATGCCTGAAAGTATCAATCCAATTTATCTGGCACAAAAGATTACTCTTGTGAAGAGGGATAAGTCATGATGTTCACTACTCTTGGATGGAGGAAGACTATATGAAAAGAAATGGATGGATTTAATGCTTATGGAGAAGGTAGAACTGAAGATATTTTGGTTAATTTGAAGCGTGAATTATGAGAAAGTGTTAATGCTAGGCTTCTGATTTCAACAGCTTAAAAGATTATAATGTTTGCCATTTTCTAAAATGAAGGAAGATCTTGACATGGATGGACTGCAGAATAGTGTAGTGAATCATGTGTTTCATTTTAAACAGGCTACATTAGAGATATCAGTGAGATATATAACTGGAAACGTTAAATAGTAGGTTGAATATATTAATCAAGAGCTTAGAAGAAAGATTTTGCATGGAGATAAAAGATTATGAACTGACACCGTGTAGAAGCATTTAAAACTATGGAATTAGATGAGGTAATCTGGAAAAGAGTAAATATATATATATATATAAGGACATAGGCTCATGGTCACAGGCATATTATCATTAATGGGAGAATAGAGAAATAGAAAGTAGAGAAAGACAGAAATAAGAAAGATATAAAACAGGAAAATGTAGTGTCACAAAAGCAAAGAGTGGGGAGTCTTTCAAGAAAATAAGAACAGTCAACATGTAATTTTTGTAATGGCTAGATGGTAAGGCATCTGCCTATAATGTGGGAGACCTGGGTTCGATCCCTGGGTTAGGAAGATCCCTGGAGAAGGAAATGGCAACCCACTCCAGTATTCTTGCCTGGAAAATTCTGTGGATGGAGGAGCCTGGTAGGCTTCAGTCCATGGGGTCGCAAAGAGTTGGACACGACTGAGTGACTTCACTTTCACTAATAAATTTAGGGCTTCCCTGGTGCTCACATGGTAAAGAATCTACCTGCATTGCAGAAGATCTGGGTTCAGTCCCTGGGTTGGAAAGATCCACTGGAGAAGGGAATGGCTCAGTTCAGTTCACTTCATTCACTCAGTCGTGTCCGACGCTCTGCGACCCCATGAATTACAGCATGCCAGGCCTCCCTGTCCATCACCAACTCCCGGAGTTCACTCAAACTCATGTCCATCAAGTTGGTGATGCCAACCAGCCATCTCATTCTCTGTCGTCCCTTTCTCCTCCCGGTCCCAATCCTTCCCAGCATGACAACTCGTCACATGAGGTGGCCAAAGTACTGGAGTTTCAGCTTCAGCATCAGTCCTTCCAATGAACACCCAGGACTGATCTCCTTTCGAATGGACTGGTTGAATCTCCTTGCAGTCCAAGGGACTCTCAAGAGTCTTCTCTAGCACCACAGTTCAAAAGCATCAATTCTTCGGCGATCAGCTTTCTTCACAGTCCAACTCTCACATCCATACATGACCACGGGAAAAACCATTGCCTTGACTAGACGGACCTTGGTTGGCAAAGTAATATCTCTGCTTTTTAATATACTATCAAGGTTGGTCATAACTTTCCTTCCAAGGAGTAAGCATCTTTTAATTTCCTGGCTGCAATCATCATCTGCAGTGATTTTGGAGCCCAAAACAATAAAGTCTGACACTGTTTCCACTGTTTTTCCATCTATTTCCCAAGAAGTGATGGGACCAGATGCCATGATCTTTGTTTTCTGAATGTTGAGCTTCAAGCCAACCTTTTCTCTCTCCTCTTTCACTTTCATCATGAGGCTTTCACTTTACATCATGAGTTCCTCTTCACTTTCTGCCATAAGGGTAGTGTCATCTGCATATCTGAGGTTATTGATATTTCTCCCAGCAATCTTGATTCCAGCTTGTGCTTCTTCCAGCCCAGTGTTCCTCATGATGTACTCTGCATATAAGTTAAATAAGCAGGGTGACAATATACAGCCTTGACGTACTCCTTTTCCTATTTGGAACCAGTGTGTTGTTCCATGTCCAGTTCTGACTGTTGCTTCCTGACCTGCATACAGGTTTCTCAAGAGGCAGGTCAGGTGGTCTGGTATTCCCATCTCTTTCAGAATGTTCCACAGTTTATTGTGATTCACACAGTCAAAGGCTTTGGCATAGTCAATGAAGCAGAAAACTCAGCAGTGGCCACAGGACTGGAAAAGGTCAGTCTTCATTCCAATCCCAAAGAAAGGCAATGCCAAAGAATGCTCACACTACCGCACAATTGCACTCATCTCACACGCTAGTAAAGTCATGCTCAAAATTCTCCAAGCCAGGCTTTAGCAATATGTGAACCGTGAACTCCCAGATGTTCAAGCAGGTTTTAGAAAAGGCAGAGCCACCAGAGATCAAATTGCCAACATCCGCTGTATCATGGAGAAAGCGAAAGAGTTCCAGCAAAACATCTATTTCTGCTTCATTAACTATGCCAAAGCTTTTGACTGTGTGGATCACAATAAACTGTGGTAAATTCTGAAAGAGATGGGAATACCAGACCACCTGACCTGCCTCTTGAGAAACCTGTATGCAGGTAATTTGGAAAACTCAGCAGTGGCCACAGGACTGGAAAAGGTCAGGGAATGGCTACCTACTCTAATATTCTTGCCTGGAGAATTCCATGGACAGAGGAACCCAATGGGCTACAGTCCATGGGGTCTGACATGACTGAGCAACTAACACTCTCACCTTAGTAAATTTAAGATAGAAAAAGTCTCTTTCACTGTGGAAATACAGAGGTGATTGATATTTTGGAAACAACAGTTTGCTAATGTGTTGATTGCATTGAATCAAAAAGACAACAGAGGTGAGGCAATCTTGTCAGGGCTTAAGACAACACTGTTCAGAGTTGAAAATTGAAATGGTGTTTGAATGAAATTATTTACAAAATAGAAAGAGACTTACATGGATGTCTAAAACAAACATCATTGTCAAAGGTGAATCAGGATCTTGGAATTAACATGCATACACTACTATGTATAAGACAGATAACCAACAAGGACCTACTGTATAGCACAAGGAATTCTACTCAATCTTCTGTGATAACCTATATGAGAAAAAAATCCCCCCCCCCAAAATGAATAAATGTATAACTGAATCACTTTGCTGTACATCTGAAACTAACACAGCATTGTAAATCAACTATAATCCAATGAAATTTTATGAAAGGAAGGCTACTAGAGGTAAAAAGACAGTTCACTTGCTTTTTTTCTTAAATGAGCATGGTTCATTATGGCATGATGTATGCTTATGAGAACGATGAAAATCAACAAGAAGGGAGTAAGTGATGGAAAATCAGAAGAGACCATGATTTCAGGAAAAGAAATCCTTGAGTGAATAGCAGTGAAGTTTTTGATCAGAGTGGGAAAAGAGATCCCAGAGCACATAAGATGCTGGCATTTGGCACAATAAAGATGGATATCACCTCCATTGTAACAAGAGTGAAGAGAAAGAACAATGTTTGGGGATGTAAGTAGATTTCTAAATTTGGTGGTGAGAAGATGAGGGAACCCATGTTTGATGATTGCTATTTTTTTCAATGTAACATAAGAATGGATCATTAAGTGCGCATGAAGAATGGGTGGGGGGGTTTAAGGAAAGAGGAGAAATGGGCTTCAAAATACTAGGCTTTGGGGAAATTTAAAAAGAGAAAAAAAATATTAAATGCCCATTGATGGAAGGTGATATTCTGCATTGCAGGCAGATTCTTTACCATCTGAGCCACCAGGGAAGCCCCATTTAAACGAGAGAGCAGCTAAAGAGCTGATTGTGTGATTTTTCTCTAACACCTCTGTGATGATGTCAAAAAGATGCCTAGTAGGAATCATCCCAGGTTGGCAGATTCTCCATTGAAAATAATGGGAGTAAAGGGCAAGGAAATTGAGGATATTTGGGGAAAAAAGTGAAGATGACAGACTGTGAGATCTGTGTTAGAAAAGAAGAATTGTGATACCTAGAAAAAGTTGAAAGATAATGAGAAGTTGATATGGTCAGTGGATAAAGTTAAAGAGTGAATCAGTGAGTGATTACCAGAGGTAGGAGGGGAGTGAAATGGGTAAAGGTTGTCAAAAGATACAAGCTTCCAGGGATAAAATAATAAGTCCTGGACATGTTATTACACAATTCTTATAGTTAATAATATGATTTTGCATAGTTCCAATTACTTAGAAAGTATATGGATCTTAAAAGTTCTCATCACAACAAAAATAGTTTTAACTATGCATGATGATGGGTGTTCGGTAGATGTGATGATCATTTTGCATGACGTACAAATATGGAATCATTATGTTGTATATCTGAAATGAATATAATGTTGTATGCTAATTATGTCTCAATTTTTTAAAACAGTGAATCAGTGGGCATGAAGTGAGGGTGACTTCATCAGATATTGGTCAGTGCCATTCTAGCTATTTTATTCTAGGAAACATTAATCCCCAAGCTTTCCAAAGACTAACTTAGGATATGTAAATACCATCAGTTCAGTTCAGTTCAGTTCAGTCGCTTAGTCGTGTCCGACTCTTTGCGACCCCATGAACCACAGCACGCCAGGCCTCCCTGTCCATCACCAACTCCCAGAGTTCACTCAAACTCATGTCCATCGAGTCAGTGATGCCATCCAGCCATCTCATTCTCTGCCGTCCCTGTCTCCTGCTACCCCCAATCCCTCCTAGCATCAGACTCTTTTCCAGTGAGTCAACTCGTTGCATGAGGTGGCCAAAGTATTGGAGTTTCAGCTTTAGCATCAGTCCTTCCAATGAACACCCAGGATTGATCTCTTTTAGAATGGACTGGTTGGATTTCCTTGCAGTCCAAGGGACTCTCAAGAGTCTTCTCCAGCACCACAGTTCAAAAGCATCAATTCTTAATCATTAGCTATTAATACAATACTAATAATGAAGGGCCTGGTCCAGATTCTAAATGTAGATTGTCCTATTGTGTCATAGATGCAAGTACCTAAACACAGTACCTATGGTGGGCATGGTAGGTTCTGTTTTGCTATTTTTCCTGCATTGCACACTGCCTTGGTAAGAGAATATAAGCCTTGAAACAAATGATCCCCAAAGAAAAGCATCACATGTGTGCTTAATAGACACTTTGGTTGATGATGGTGACATGATGGTATCCTGTTTTCCGAGTAAGTAGCTTTAAAACAAATACTGGTTATCTCTGAATGGAAGGAAACAAAGAGACTCTTCATTAATATTTATGTGTAAGGTTTGAAGTCATGAATGTAATATGATATTTTTTTCTCCTGTTTTACAAATTAGTGTGGCATAATGTGACATGACTTTTGAAAGAATGCTGGTATTTAGAACATTGCATTATACACTAATGACTTCATAATTTAGAAATCTTTTAAATAAATGTTTGAAGAGACTTATGAAATCACTATTTAAATGTAGAAGAATGCTAATAGGAATTGGTATTTATATTTAACTACTTCATGGTATTCTTTTGTTTCTCCTTTGAAGTGTTACTGAATTTTGTTTCCTTGTTTCGGTTCAGTTCAGTTCAGTTGCTCAGTTGTGTCCGACTCTCCACGACCCCATGAATCACAGCATTCCAGGCCTCCCTGTCCATCAAAAACTCCCATTCCATGTACAGTTCTGACTGTTGCTTCCTGACCTGCATACAGGTTTCTCAAGAGGCAGGTCAGGTGGTCTGGTATTCCCATCTCTTTCAGAATTTATCACAGTTTATTGTGATCCACACAGTCAAAGGCTTTGGCATAGTCAATGAAGCAGAAATATATGTTTTTCTGGAACGCTCTTGCTTTCTCCATGATCCAGTGTATGTTGGCAATTTGATCTCTGGTGCCTCTGCCTTTTCTAAAACCTGCTCGAACATCTGGGAGTTCATGGTTCATATATTGCTGAAGCCTGGCTTGAAGAATTTTGAGCATGACTTTACTAGCGTGTGAGATGAGTGCAATTGTGCGGTAGTGTGAGCATTCTTTGGCATTGCCTTTCTTTGGGATTGGAATGAAGACTGACCTTTTCCAGTCCTGTGGCCACTCCTTGTTTAGAGCTATCTAAAAAACAATACTGTATTCACAAGTGTTTGGTTTGTTTTTAAACACTAAACATATTTGAGAGGATTAAACTTTCAAATAAGACTCCCCCCATGTGACGAGTTGACTCCTTGGAAAAGAGTCTGATGCTAGGAGGGATTGGGGTTAGGAGGAGAAGGGGACGGCAGAGAATGAGATGGCTGGATGGCATCGCCGACTCGATGGACATGAGTTTGAGTGAACTCCGGGAGTTGGTGATGGACAGGGAAGCCTAGCGTGCTGTGGTTCATGGGGTCGCGGAGAGTTGGACACGACTGAGTGACTGAACTGAACTGAACTGATGGTGCTAGTGGTAAAGAACCTACCTGCCAATTCAGGAGACATAAGAATTGTTGGTTCAATCCCTGGGTCAGGAAGATCCCCTGGAAGAGGACCTGGCTACCCACTCCAGTATTCTTGCCTGGAGAATCCCTTGAACAGAGGTGCCCGGTGGGCTACAGTCCATGGGGTCACAAAGAGCTGGACATGAATGAAGTGAATCACCAAACTCATGCAAACTTTCAAATAATGTCTAATTTTCATCATGGCCATTTCAGGAACTCAGGACTGTGAACAAAAATCTATTTCAGTGAGTTAGAAAAACATGGTAGCAGTAATCTTCCTAGAGAAGTTAAAATAAAATAACAATAGCAAACACAAAAATGTATAATAAATCTCACTTCCCCCTCTTTGGCAGTTTCTAGGAGATGAGATAGAGGGGTTAAGGTGATGTTTAAGGATGAAGAGTGAGGGGGCGGTCCTAAGATGGCAGAGGAATAGGATGGGCGACCACTTTCTCCCCCCCAAATTCATCAAAAGATCATTTGAATGCAAAGCAACTTCCACAAAACAACTTCTGAATGCTGACAGAGGACACCAGGCACCCAGAAAGGCAGCCCATTCTCTTCAAAAGGAGGTAGGACAAAATATAAAAGAAAAAGAGAGACCAAAGCGTTAGGGATGGAAACCCATCCTGCGGTGGGAGTTGTGAAGGAGGAGAAGTTTCCAAACAGTAGGAAACCTCTCACAGGCAGGTCTATGGGGAGTTTTGGAATCTCAGAGGACAACATAATTGGGAGGAAAAAAAAAAACAAAAACAAACCACAGAATATGCACCTAACCACAACTGCCCCCTACCCCCAACCCCCCACCCTCCTGAGACAGAACCAGAAGGCAAGGGGCAATCTCAGCCCCAGAGGCCAACATCCTCCATTAAACTGTGAGTAGGCTCCCAGTTGCTAACCACGTCTTCCTGGGATCTTGGATGGTTGACATTTGCCAGGAGGGTCACAGCCTGAGATCAGCTCTCCAGAGGAGACACATGGCACACCTGAGATGGTGCTCTTGCAGTGCACCTGGGAAACCTAGAGGCCGGACCAGGGAGGTGATTAAAATGCACTGTCCACTTGGGACAGGGCACTCACCAAGCACCCGGTCACTTGAGCTGCTTGGAACTGGGAAGGGTACAAAACGAACACACAACTGAGACTGTGCCCTTACGGAGTACCTGAGAACCTGAACCTGAGTGGCTTAGACCTGGGAAGTGCTGAAATGCAGGGCCCACTTTGGACAGTGCTCCTGCAGTGCACCCTGGAGTCTGAGCAATGTAGACCCGGAAAGCACACTCCGCAAACTGGGGCAAACCAGTGTGGTCCATACACTACGAGCACTCCCCACACATGTCAGCGATAATTGTTTTCAGTGTCCCTCCCTCTCCACAACACAACTGAACAAATGAGCCTAAGTAAGTGACCACCTTTGTCCCCTTGTGTTCGGTCAGAAATTAGACACTGAAGAGACTTGCAAACAGAGGAAGCCAAAATAAACAAAGAGGGACCTGCTCTAGAAGTGACAGGTGCAACAGATTAAAACCCTGTAGTTAATATTTACTAATCATTGGAGGGGGCCTATAGACCTTGAGAACAAGCATAAGCTGTAACAAGGAACTATCTGAAACTAAACTGACCCCACACTGCCCACATCAGCTCCAGAGAAATTCCTAGATATATTTTTACTGTTATCACTTTTTAATTTTTTAAATTTAAGTTCTTTATTACTACTTTAATTTTCATTTTTATAACCTACTATTATCTTGGACTTCCTTGGTGGCTCAGACGGTAAAGCGTCTTTCTACAATACGGGAAACCCGGGTTCGATTCCTGGGCTGGGAGGATCCCCTGAAGAAGGAAATGGCAACCCACTCCAGTACTGTTGCCTGGAAAATCCCATAGATGGAGGATCCTGGCAGGCTACAGTCCATAGGGTTGCAAAGAGTCAGAACTATTTTGCAACTATTATCTTGCAAAAACGACCCTATCTTTAAAGCAAATTTAATATACATATTTAATATGTTTATTAATATATTTAATATATATTTATAATTTTTGTGATTGATTTTGTTTTGCATTTTTAATATTGTATTTTTGAGAGTCTAACTCTACTCTAGATTTTTAATCTTTGCTTTTTGTTATTTGTTATCAATTTTATACCTTTAAAAATCTAATCTTCAGTACCCATTTTCTCTTAGGGGTGTGATTATTGGCTTGATTGCTCTCTCCGCTTTTGACTCTCCCCGAGGTCACCTCTACCTCCTCCCTCCCCCTTCTCTTCTCTACTTGACTCTGTGAATCTCTCTGGATGTTCTGGGCTGTGGAGAACACTTAGGGAACTGAATACTGGCTAAATTGGTCTCTCCCCTTTTGACTCCGCCTCTTCTCTTCCTGGTCACCTCTATCTCCCTCCTCCCTCTTCTCCTCCATGTAACTCTGTGAACCTCTCTGGGTGTCCCTTGCTATGGAGATTTCACCATTAACCTAGATGTTTTATCATCTGTGCTGTATGGATGGATGGAGAAGTCTTGAGGCTACTGTAAGAATAAGACTGAAAGCCAGAGGCAGGAAGCTTAACTCCAAACCTTGAGAACATCAGAGAACTCTTGATTCCAGGGAATATTAATAGATGCGAGCTCATCCAAAACCTCCATACCAACCCTGAAACCAAGCTCCACCCGAGAGCCAACAAGTTCCAGAGCAAGAAGTACCACACTAATTCTCCAACCAAGCAGGAACACAGCCCTGAGCAGTAAAAGACAGGCTGCCCAAAGCCATGCTAAACCCATAGACACCCCAAAACTCACTACTGGACACTTCATTGCACTTCAGAGAAAAGAGTTCCAACTCCATCCACCAGAACACAGATGCAAGCTACCCTACCAGGGAACCTTGACAAGCTACTAGTCCAACTGCACCCACAGGGAGCAGGCTCCACAATAAAGAGGAACCACAAACTTCCAGCCTACAGAAAGGGCACCCCAAACACAACAATCTAAACAAAATAAAGAGGCAGAAAAATATGCAGCAGGTAAAGGAACATGATAAATGCCCACCAAACCAAACAAAAGAAGAAGAGATAAGGAGTCTACCTGATAAGGAATTCAGAATAATAATAGTAAAGATGATCCAAAATCTTGAAAACAAAATGGAGTTACAGATAAATAGACTAGAGACAAGGACTGAGAAGATGCAAGAAATGTTTAACAAGGACCAAGAAGAAATAGAGAAGTCAATCAATGATGAATAATGCAATACCTGAAACCAAAAGCACTCTGGAGGGAACCAACAGTCAAATAACTGAGTCAGAAGATATGATAAGTGAGATGGAAGATAGAATGGTGGAAATAAATGAATCAGAGAGGAAAAAAGAAAAAAGAATTAAAAGAAATGAGGACAACCTCAGAGACCTCTGGGACAATGTTAAATGCCCCAAATTCGAATCATAGGAGTCCCAGAAGAAGAAAGACAAAAAGAAAGTATATGAGAAAATACTTGAGGAGATAATAGTCGAAAAATTTCCTAAAATGGGGAAGGAAATAACCACCAAGTACAAGAAACCCAGGGAGTCCCAAACAGGATAAACCCAAGGCAAAACATCCCAAGACACATATTAATCAAACTAATGAAGATCAAACACAAAGAGCAAATATTAAAAGTAGCAAGGGAAAAGCAACAAATAACACACAAGGGGATCCCCATAAGGATAGCAGCTAATGTTTCAATAGAAACTCTTCAGGCTAGAATGGAATGGCAGGACATACTTAAAATGATGAAAGAAAAACCTACAACCCAGATTACTATACTCAGAAAGGATCTCATTCAAATATGAAGGAGAAATTCAAAGCTTTTCAGACAAGCAGAAGCTGAGAGAATTCAGCACCACCAAACCACCTCTTCAACAAATGCTAAAGGATCTTCTCTAGACAGGAAACACAGAAAAGGTTTATAAACTCAAACCCTAAACGACAAAGTAAATGGCAACATGATCATACTTATCAATAATTACCTTAAATAGCCCGGGAACTCCCTCCTCCTCGAGCGGAGCGCCGGAGGCCGGCTGTGCCGTCGTCGCTGCTGCCCGGCGCCCGGGACGAGGAGGTGGAGGACAGGAGCGGGCGCCGCGGGCCTGGTCTCCGCCCGCCGCCCCCTCCCCGCCACCCTTCCGCGCTGCTGCGGCGACTCATGCGAGCGCGGCAGGAGCACAGGCGAGAGACGCCCGGCTCCCGGCAGCGCAGACGCGAGAGACGCCCGGCTCCCGGCGCAGCCGACCACGTGCAGAATCGTGGCTGAGAGGAGCTGCCCCGCGCCCAGGGTTGGGGAGGTGGCCGAGAGGAGCTGTACCACGTCCAGGAGGCGGTGGCTGCTTGGGCACCAGAGGGCCGAGAGGAGCTGATCCACATTCAAAGCAGGAGGGGCGGCCTTGAGGAGATACCCCTCGTCCAAGGTAGGGTACAGCGGCTGCGCCTTGCTGGAGCAGCTGGGAAGAGATACTCCACGACCAAGTGGAATATAAGAATCCAGTGTTCTGGGGAGGAAGGAACAAGACGGCAAGACCACTTTCTTCCCCACAAATTCATCAAAAGAACATTTGAACGTGGAGTAAAGTCCACAAAACAACTTCTGAATACTGGCAGAGGACATCAGGCTCCCAGAAAAGCAGCCCATTGTCTTCTAAAGGAAAGAGAAGAAATCCAGCTCCACCCACCAGAACACTGACACATGCTTCCCTAACCAGGGAACCCGGACAAGTCACCTGTCCAACCCCACACACAGCGAAGAAACTACATAATAAAGAGAACTCCACAAACTGCAAGAAGAGGGAAAGACACCCCAAGCAAAACAATATAAGCAAGATGAAGAGGCAGAGAAATACCCAGCAAGTAAAGGAACAAGATAATTGCCCACCAACACAAACAAAAGAAGAAGATATAGGGAATCTACCTGATAAAGAATTTCGAATTTTGATGGTGAAAATGATTCAAAATCTTGAAAGTAAAATGGAGTTACAGATAAATAACCTGGAGAAAAGGATTGAGAAGATGGAAGAAAGATTTAATAAGGACTTAGAAGAAATAAAAAAGAGTCAATATACAATGAATAATGCAATAGATGAGATCAGAAACACTCTGGAGGGAACAAACAGTAGAATAACAGAGGCAGAAGACAGGATAAGCGAACTAGAAGATAGAATTGTAGAAATAAATGAAACAGAGAGGAAAAAAGAAAAACGAATTAAAAGAAATGAGGACAATATTAGAGACCTCTGGGACAATGTTAAACGCTCCAACATTCGAATCATAGGAGTCCCAGAAGAAGAAGACAAAAAGAAAGACCATGAGAGAATACTTGAGGAGATAATAGTTGAAAACTTCCCTAAAATAGGGAAAGAAATAATCACCCAAGTCCAAGAAATCCAGAGAGTCCCCAACAGGATAAACCCAAGGCGAAATACTCCAAGACACATATTAATCAAATTAACAAAGATCAAACACAAAGAACAAATATTAAAAGCAACAAGGGAAAAGCAGCAAATAACACTCAAGGGGATTCCCATAAGGATAACAGCTGATCTTTCAACAGAAACTCTTCAGGCCAGAAGGGAGTGGCAAGATATACTTAAAGTGATGAAAGAAAATAACCTACAGCCCAGATTACTATACCCAGCAAGGATCTCATTCAAATATGAAGGAGAAATCAAAAGCTTTACAGACAAGCAAAAGCTGAGGGAATTCAGCATCACCAAACCAGCTCTCCAACAAATACTAAAGGATCTTCTATAGACAGGAATCACAGAAAGAGTGTATAAACTTGAACCCAAAGCAATAAAGAAAATGGCTACGGGATCGTACTTTTCAATAATTACCTTAAACGTAAATGGGTTGAATGCCCCAACCAAAAGACAAAGGCTGGCTGAATGGATACAAAAACAAAACCCCCATATATGCTGTCTACAAGAGACCCACCTCAAAACGAGGGATGCATACAGACTGAAAGTGAAGGGCTGGAAAAAGATAGTCCATGCAAATAGAGACCAAAAAAAAGCAGGAGTAGCAATACTCATATCAGATAAAATAGACTTTAAAACAAAGGCTGTGAAACGAGACAAAGAAGGAAACTACATAATGATCAAAGGATCAATCCAAGATGAAGATATAACAATTATAAATATTTATGCACCTAACATAGGAGCACCACAATATGTAAGACAATTACTAACAAGTATGAAAGCGGAAATTAACAATAACACAATAATAGTGGGAGATTTTAACACCCCACTTACATCTATGGATAGATCAACTAAACAGAAAATTAACAAGGAAACACAATCTTTAAATGATATAATAGAAGAGTTAGACCTAATAGATATCTATAGGACATTTCACCCCAAAACAATGAATTTCACCTTTTTCTCAAGCGCACATGGAACCTTTTCCAGGATAGATCACATCCTGGGACATAAATCTAGCCTAGGCAAATTCAAAAAAATTGAAATCATTGCAAGCATCTTTTCTGACCACAATGCAGTAAGATTAGATCTCAATTACAGGAGAATAACTATTAAAAGTGCCAACATATGGAGACTGAACAACACGCTGCTGAATAATGAACAAATCATAGAAGAAATCAAAAGAGACATCAAAATATGCATAGAAATGAATGAAAATGAAAACACAACAACCCAAAACCTCTGGGACACTGTAAAAGCAGTGCTAAGGGGGAAGTTCATAGCAATACAGGCACACCTCAAGAAACAAGAAAAAAGTCAACTAAATAACCTAACTCTACATCTAAAGCAACTAGAAAAGGAAGAAATGAAGAACCCCAGGGTCAGTAGAAGGAAAGAAATCATAAAAATTAGGGCAGAGATAAATGCAAAAGAAACAAAAGAGACCATAGCAAAAATCAACAAAGCCAAAAGCTGGTTCTTTGAGAAGGTGAATAAAATTGACAAACCACTAGCCAGACTCATCAAGAAACAAAGGGAGAAGAACCAAATCAATAAAATTAGAAATGAAAATGGAGAGATCACAACTGACAACACAGAAATACAAAGGATTATTAGAGAATACTATCAGCAATTATATGGCAATAAAATGAATAACCTGGAAGAAATGGACAAATTCCTAGAAAAGTACAACTTTCCAAAACTGAACCAGGAAGAAATAGAAAATCTGAACAAACCCATCACAAGCACGGAAATTGAAACTGTAATCAAAAATCTCCCAGCAAACAAAAGCCCAGGTCCAGACGGCTTCACAGCTGAATTCTACCAAAAATTTAGAGAAGAGCTAACACCTATTCTACTCAAACTCTTCCAGAAAATAGCTGAGGAAGGGAAACTTCCAAACTCATTCTATGAGGCCACCATCACCCTAATCCCAAAACCTGGTAAAGACCCCACAAAAAAAGAAAACTATAGGCCAATATCACTGATGAACATAGATGCAAAAATCCTTAACAAAATTCTAGCAATCAGAATCCAACAACACATTAAGAAGATCATACATCATGACCAAGTGGGCTTTATCCCAGGAATGCAAGGATTCTTCAATATCCGCAAATCAATCAACGTAATACACCACATTAACAAACTGAAAAATAAAAGTCATATGATTATCTCAATAGATGCAGAGAAAGCCTTCGACAAAATTCAACATCCATTTTTGATAAATACCCTCCAGAAAGTGGGAATTGAAGGGACATACCTCAACATAATAAAAGCTATATATGACAAATCCACAGCAAACATTATCCTCAATGGTGAAAAACTGAAAGCATTTCCCCTAAAGTCAGGAACAAGACAAGGGTGCCCACTCTCACCACTACTATTCAACATAGTTCTGGAAGTTTTGGCCACAGCAATCAGAGCAGAAAAAGACATAAAAGGAATACAAATTGGAAAAGAAGAAGTAAAACTTTCACTGTTCGCTGATGACATGATCCTCTACACAGAAAACCCTAAAGACTCTACCAGAAAACTACTAGAGCTAATCAATGATTACAGTAAAGTTGCAGGATATAAAATCAACACACAGAAATCCCTTGCATTCCTATACACTAATAATGAGAAAATAGAAAGAGAAATTAAGGAAACTATTCCATTCACTGTTGCAACGAAAACAATTAAATACTTAGGAATATATCTACCTAAGGAAACAAAAGACTTGTACATAGAAAACTATAAAACACTAGTGAAAGTAATCAAAGAGGACACTAATAGATGGAGAAATATACCGTGTTCGTGGATTGGAAGAATAAATATTGTAAAAATGAGTATACTACCCAAAGTAATTTATACATTCAATGCAATCCCTATCAAGCTACCAACAATATTTTTCACAGAACTAGAACAAATAATCTCACAATTTGTATGGAAATACAAAAAACCTCGAATAGCCAAAGCAATTTTGAGGAAGAAGAATGGAACTGGGGGAATTAACCTGCCGGACTTCAGGCTCTATTACAAAGCCACAGTCATCAAGACAGTATGGTACTGGCATAAAGCCAGAAATATAGATCAATGGAACAAAATAGAAAGCCCAGAGGTAAACCCACGCTCCTATGGACACCTTATCTTCGACAAAGGAGGCAAGAATATAAAATGGAGAAAAGACAGTCTCTTTAACAAGTGGTGCTGGGAAAACTGGTCAGCCACTTGTAAAAGAATGAAACTAGAACACTTCCTAACACCATACACCAAAATAAACTCAAAATGGATTAAAGATCTAAATGTAAGACCAGAAACTATAAAACTCCTAGAGGAGAACGTAGGCAAAACACTCTCCGACATAAATCACAGCAGGATCCTCCAAGACCCACCTCCCAGAATATTGGAAATAAAAGCAAAAATAAACAAATGGGACCTAATTAAAATCAAAAGCTTCTGCACAGCAAAGGAAACTCTAAGCAAGGTGAAAAGACAGCCTTCAGAATGGGAGAAAATAATAGCAAATGAAGCAACTGATAAAGGATTAATCTCCAAATTATACAAGCAGCTCCTGCAGCTTAATTCCAGAAAACTAAGTGACTCAATCAAAAAATTGGCCAAAGAACTAAACAGACATTTCTCCAAAGAAGACATAAAGATGGCTAACAAACACATGGAAAAATGCTCAACATCCCTCATCATCAGAGAAATGCAAATCAAAACCACAATGAGATACCATTTCACACCAGTCAGAATGGCTGCTATCCAAAAGTCTACATGCAATAAGTGCTGGAGAGGGTGTGGAGAGAAGGGAACCCTCTTACACTGTTGGTGGGAATGCAAACTAGTACAGCCACTATGGAGAACAGTGTGGAGATTCCTCAGAAAACTGGAATAGAACTGCCATATGATCCAGCAATCGCACTCCTGGGCATACACACCGAGGAAACCAGAATTGAAAGAGACACATGTACTCCAATGTTCATTGCAGCACTGTTTATAATAGCCAGGACATGGAAGCAACCTAGATGTCCATCTGCAGATGAATGGATAAGAAAGCTTTGGTACATATACACAATGGAGTATTTCTCAGCCATCAAAAAGAATGCATTTGAATCAGTTTTAATGAGGTGGATGAAATTGGAGCCAATTATACAGAGTGAAGTAAGCCAGAAAGAAGAACATCAATACTGTATATTAACGCATATATATGGAATTTAGAAAAATGGTAACCTGAACCCTGTATAAGAGACTGCAAAAGAGACATAGGCATTTAGAACAGTCTTTGGGACTCTGTGGGAGAGGGTAAAGGTGGAATGATTGGGGAGAATGGAATTGTAGCATGTATATTATCATAAGTGACCAGTCCAGGTTCGATGCATAAATTTTCCTCTGTTCATTTCTTTGCATTTGTGCTTTTTTAATAAAAATACTTTTAACTGTAAAAAAAAAAATGTTAACAGCTTTCACATGATGGAATAAACCCAAGCATTTTGAAAAAAAAAAAAAAATAATTACCTTAAATGTAAATAGGCTGAATATCCCAACCAAAAGACAAAGACTGGCTGAATGAATACAAATACAAGACCCCTCTATATGTTGTCTACAAGAGACCCACCCCCAAACCATGGACACATACAGATTGAAAAGGAAAGGCTGGAAAAAGATATTTCATGCAAATGGAGACCAAAAGAAACCAGGAGTAGCAATACTCATATCAGATAAAATAGACTTTGAAATAAAGGCCTTGAAAAGAGACAAAGAAAGGATATTACGTAATGATGAAAGGATCAATCCAAGAAGAAGATATAACAATTATAAATATATATGTACCCAATATAGGAGCACCTCAATACATAAGGCAAATGCTAACAAGTATGAAAGGGGAAATTAACAGTAACACAATAACAGTGGGAGACTTTAATAACCCACTCACACCTATGGATAGATCTACCCAAAAGAAAATCAGCAAAGAAACACAAACTTTAAATGATACAATTGACCAGTTAGACCTAATTGATATCAATAGGACATTTCACCCCAAAACAATGAATTTCACCTTTTTCTCAAGTGCACACGGAACATTCTCCAGGATAGATCACATCCTGGCCATAAATCTAGCCTTGGTAAATTTAAAAGAATTGAAATCATTTCAAGCCTCTTTTCTGATCACAATGCAGTAAGATTAGATGTCAACTACAGGGGAAAATAAACTATTAAAAATACAAAATATGGAGGTGAAACAACATGCTTCTGAATAACCAACAAATCAAGGAAGAAATCAAAAAGGAAATAAAAATATACATAGAAACATATGAAAATGAAAACATGACAAACCAAAACCTATGGGATTCAGTAAAAGCAGTGCTAAGGGGAAGGTTCATAGCAATACAAGTTTTCCTCAAGAAGCAATAAAAAAATCAAATAAATAACCTAACTTTATACCTAAAGCAACTAGAAAAAGAAGAATTGAAGAACCCCAGGGTTAGTAAAAGGAAAGAAATAATAAAAATAGGGGATAAATAAATGAAAAAATAAAACAAAGGAGACTATAGCAAAAATCAGCAAAACTTAAAGGTTGGTTCTTTGGGAAGATAAAATAGGCAAACCATCACCCAGACACATCAAGAAAAAAGGGAGAAGAATCAAATCAACAAAATTAGAAATGAAAATGGAGAAATCACAACAGACAACACAGAAATACAAAGGATCATAAGAGACTACTATCAGCAACTATTTGCCAATGAAATGGACATCGTGGAAGAAATGGACAATTCTTAGAAAAGTGTAACTTTCCAAAACTAAACCAGGAAGAAATAGAAAATTTTAACGGGCCCATCACAAGCACAGAAATCGAAACTGTAATAAAAAATCTTCCAACAAACAAAAACCCAGGACCAGATGGCTTCACAGGTGAATTCTATCAAAAATTTAGAGAAGAACTAACGCCCATCCTACTCAAATTCTTCCAGAAAATTGCAGAGGAAGGTAAACTCCCAAACTCATTCTATATGGCCACTATCACCCTAATACCAAAACCTGACAAAGATGCCACAAAAAAATAAAACTATAGGCCAATATCACTGATTAACATAGATGCAAAAATCCTCAACAAAATTCTAGCAAACAGAATCCAACAGCATATTTAAAAGATCATACATCATGACCAAGTGAGCTTTATCCCAGGGATGCAAGGATTCTTCAATATTCACAAATCAATCAATGTGATATACCACATTAACAAACTGAAAGATAAAAACCATATGACTATCTCAATAGATTCAGAGAAAGCCTTTGACAAAATTCAACACCTATTTATGATAAAAACTCTCCAGACAGCAGGCATAGAAGGAGCATACCTCAACATAATAAAAGCCATATATAATAAACCTACAGCAAACATTATCCTCAATGGTGAAAAATTAAAAGCATTTCCCCTAAAATCAAGAACAAGATCAGGGTGCCCACTCTAACCACTGCTATTCAACAAAGTTTTGGAAGTTTTAGCCATAGCAATCAGAGAAGAAAAAGAAATAAAAGGAATCTAGATTGGAAAAGAAGTAAAATTCTCACTGTTTGCAGATGCCATGATCCTCTACATACAAAACCCTAAAGACAGCACCAGATAATTACTAGAGCTGATCAATGAATATAGTAAAGCTGCAGTATATAAAACTAAAACGCAGAAATCCCTTGCATTCCTATACACTAACAACGAGAAAACAGGAAGAGAAATTAAGGAAACAATTCCATTCACCATTGTGATAAAAAGAATAAAATACTTAGGAATAAATCTACCTAAAGAAACAAAAGACCTATATATAGAAAACTATAAAACACTGATGAAAGAAATCAAAGATGACAGAAATAGATGGAGAAATGTACCATGTTCATGGATTGGAAGACTCAATATAATGAAAATGAGTATTCTACCCAAAGCAATCTGTGGATTCAATGCAATCCCTATTAAGA